>NC_142794.1:72396800-72573757 GCF_049724085.1 Artemia sp. Qi Xiang Cuo | reverse complement strand
GAATATAAAAAGACATCTCATTTGATCGATGATAAGGGCTCATATTGAAAGTTGTATTGCACCAATTTAGAATTGTCAAAATCTAAAGTTCCAAAGACCATAATACCACAGTTGGGACGATCATAACAGCCAAATCGATTGGGACAGCTAACAATGCGTCATATTTATTAACAGCATAAGTTTTGCAAGAGGGGAACGAAACTAAAATATATCTTTTGATTTGTCTGTTATCTGTTCAACGTAGGTTTCTTAAAAACTCAAAGAAAAATAATTTTTTTTATCAAAGGATGTAAATTCAGAACAATTTTTATGACAAGAACGTATTTTATAGAAAAGAAGACGTGATGTGTTCAAAGATACGTAGATATAGTATGCAAAGATACTTATACTATTAGCCTATCAAAGTCTAAATCAATTAAAAGTGTTTAAGACTGAACGCTAAGATTGAAAACAAATTTCTTTGAATACATTCACCGAAATTTACTGAATAGTTCCTGGTATTGGATTGTAAGTAAGGAGTGACTCAGCCCCAAAAAATGGAACAGCAGATACATCAAATAGTTGAACCTTTATGCTAAATAAAAAAAAACAAGTCTTTTCAACTGAAAGTAAGGAGCAACTTTAGTAGACGAGGGGTACCAGCGCGACCCCTCACCCCTGCTGCCACCTACAACTTATTTTAACATCATATATGAGCACGAGAACCACGTGGTTTATGGTTTTTGTCAATGAGAATTTGAAAAACAGGAATTTTGTCACATTTTTGTATGTTTTCTTGGATGGTTATGTGTGTTGGTCGATTTATTTGATGTTTTTCATGGATGCTTAATGGTTTTTGTCAGTGAGAATTTGAAAAACAGGAACTTTGTCACATTTATGGATATCAACAGCAATTCATGTCTGTTATATGGTTTTCTCAGTGAGAATGAAAAAACAGGAACTTTGTCACATTTATTGATGTCAACAGCAATTCATGTATGTTTTATGGTTTTCTCACTGAGAATGAAAAAACAGGAATTTTCTCACTTGGATTTATATAATCGCTAGGGGAAATTATTGATTCACGAAGGGGAGAATTAAGAAACATTAAGGCTTCTTTAATCTTAGGTCTGAGGGATAAACATTCTTTAGGTCAGAGAGAAAAATTAATATTCTATTTTTAAATAGGTCTTAATTGATCTTTAGTGTCAGGAATTATAATTGACGAAGGGGAGAATTAAGAAACATTAAGGCTTCTTTAATCTTAGGTCTGAGGGATAAACGTTCTTTAGGTCAGAGAGAAAAATTAATATTCTATTTTTAAATAGGGCTTCATTGATCTTTAGTGTCAGGAATTATAATTGAAATCACTTGTTATCTTTGAATTATGCGGGAGTCTAAAGAGATAGAAATTCTATTTTTAAATACGGCTTCAAGAAGCTTTAAGTCGGAGAGATAAATTGATATTCTAAAGAAACCCTAATAGTTTAGCTAGGAAAATTTATGAGATTAAGAGATTAACGTAGAAAAGGGTTTCCTAGAAATTTGAAATGCGTTAGCGCAGAGATGCAATACAAAAGGAACACGCTGAAATTACGTTTAGGGATTATTTGGGCAAAACCGTTTTATCCATTTTATGGGATTATTTCGGCGAAACAGTTAGAGACATTTTGAAAGAAGATTTTAGGAAAGGCTTTAGAAGAGAATCTGAGGGTGAAACTCTGTGGTCGTTATAATACACAAGTTCCATTTGAACAGTGTTGTGAGGTCCTCTACCCCAACCCCAAAGGGTTCCGATCCCCCACCACAACCCCGAAGGAAGCCCCCGGTACTCAAAGGTCCCCCAAGCTCCCATAGCGCCCCAGCCCCCCAAACGCCCTCCTCAGACCCTCAAAGGCCCTCCTCTGGTCCTCAAAGGGCCCCCGGACCCCCAAAGGGCACCCCGGACCCCAAAGGCCCTCCCCCGGTCCTCAAAGGTCCCCCGGGCTCCCAAAGAGCCACCGGCGCCCCCAAAGGCCCACCCAGACCCCCAAAGGCCATCCCCGGGCCCCCCAAAGGCCCATCGAGCTCCCAAAGGACCAACGGGGTCCCAAAGGCACTACACTCGGTCCCCAAATGTCCCCCAGGCCCCCAACTGTCCCCCGGACCCCCAAAGGCCCTACCCCGGCCCCCAAAGGGCCAACCGGCTCCCAAAGGACCAATCGGTCCTCAAGTGTTCCCCAGACTCCCAAAGGCCCCCCTGTGCCCCAAAGGCCCTCCCCCGGTCCCCAAAGGTCCCCCGGGCCAGCGAGGCGCCGCCGGGATGCGCCGTGGGCCAGGAAAGTGCCGCAGGATGTGCCGCAGGGATGCGCCGCGGGTCAGGAAAGCGCCGCCCTTTGGCCCCCCAAAGGAGCCCCCTCCCCCTTCATCTCCTCCCTCCCTCCCCCCTTTCCCTCCCCCTCCCCTCCCCTCCCCATCCCCTCCTCCTCCTCCCTCCTCCTCCTCCTCCCCTCCCCTCCCCTCCTTAAGTTGGATTAGGTTAAGTTAGGTTAGTTTAGGTTAGCCTACATCCGCGCGCGTATGTAGGCTAACCTAATCTAACCAAACTTAACCTAATCTAACTTGATCTAGCCTAACCTAACCTAACATAACAAAAATCAAGAAATTTAACTGTGTCAAGGTAAAGCACGACCAAACATATTTCAATAAAAGAAATTCAAAATGAACTTTGAAAAATAAAGAAAATGTAACTGTGCCAAGTTAAACCACAACCAAACACTACTGAAATATTCCAACTCTGGCATTTCAACGAAAGAAATTCAAAATGAACTTTGAAAAATCAATAAAATTTAATTGTGACAAGGTAAACCACAACCAAACACTTGTGAAATATTCCAACTCTTGCATTTGAAAGAAGGAAATTAAAAATGAACTTTGAAAAATCAAGAAAATGTAACTGTGACAAGGTAAACCACAACCAAACACTACTGAAATATTCCAACTCTTGCATTTCAACGAAAGAAATTCAAAATGAACTTTGAAAAATCAAGAAAATGTAACTGTGACAAGGTAAACCACAGTTAACTGTGACAAGGTAAACCACAACCAAACACTACTGAAATATTCCAACTCTTGCATTTCAATGAAAGAAATTCAAAATGAACTTTGAAAAATCAAGAAAATGCAACTGTGACAAGTTAAAGCATAACAAAGCAATATATATATATAACAACTCTTGCATCACATATGTATAAATACGAAATGAACTTTGAAAAATACAGAAAATATAAATGTGATAATGTAAACCACAGACAAAAACTCCTTACTTATTCAAAATATTGCATATATAGGAACTACATAATTAAGAAATTCGGATAATCAAGAATTTATAACTGTGACAAGGTAAAACACAAGCAAACACTACTGAAATATTCCAACTCTTGCATTTCAACGAAAGAAATTCAAAATGAACTTTGAACCACTAACAAAAACTACTGAAATATTTCAACTCTTGCATTTAAATGAAAGAAATTCAAAATAAACTTTGAAAAATCAAGAAAATGTAACTGTGACAAGGTAAACCACAACGAAACACAACTGAAATATTCCAACTCTTGCATTTCAACGAATGAAATTCAAAATGAACTTTGAAATATTATGAAAATGTAACCATGACAAGGTAAACCACAACCAAACACTACTGAAATATTCCAACTCTTGCATTTCAACGAAAGAAGTTCAAAATGAACTTTGAAAAATCAAGAAAATGTAACTGTGACAAGGTTAACAACAACCAAACACTACTGAAATAATCCAACTCTTTCATTTCAACGAAAGAAATTCAAATGAACTTTGAAAAATCAAGAGAATGTAACTCTGACAAGGTAAACCACAACCAAACACTACTGAAATATTCCAACTCTTGCATTTCAATGAAAGAAATTCAAAATGAACTTTGAAAAATCAGGAAAATGTACTGAAATATTCCAACTCTTGCATTTCAATGAAAAAAATTCAAAATTAACTTTGAAAAATCAAGATAATGTAACTGTGACATGGTAAACCACTACCTAACACTACTGAAATATTCCAACTCTTGCATTTCAACGAAAGAAATTCAAAATGAACTTTGAAAAATCAAGAAAATCAACGAAACACAACTGAAATATACCAACTCTTTCATTTCAACGAGATAAATTAAAAATGAACTTTTAAAAATTAATAAAAATGTAACTGTGACAAGGTAAACCACAACGAAACACTACTGAAATATTCCAACTCTTGCATTTCAACGAAAGAAGTTCAAAATGAACTTTGAAAAATTAGGAAAATGTAACTGTGACAAGGTAAACCACAACCAAACACTACTGAAATATTCCAACTCTTTCATTTCAACTAAAGAAATTCTAAATGAACTTTTAAAAATTTAGAGAATGTAACTCTGACAAGTTAAACCACTACCAAACACTACTGAAATATTCCAACTCTTGCATTTCAACGAAAAAAATTCAAAATAAACTTTGAAAAATCAAGAAAATGTAACTGTGACAAGGTAAACCACAACCAGACACTACTGAAATATTCCAACTCTTGCATTTCAACTAAAGAAATTCAAAATTAACATATAATAATCAATAAAATGTAACTGTGACAAGTTAAACCACAACCAAACGCTACTGAAATATTCCAACTCTTGCATTTCAACGAAAGAAATTCAAAATGCACTTTGAAAAATCAAGAAAATGTAACTATGATAAGGTAAACCACAACCAAACACTACTGAAATATTCCAACTCTTGCATTTCAATGAAAGAAATTCAAAATGAACTTTGAAAAATCAATAAAATGTAACTGTGACAAGTTAAACCACAACCAAACACTTCTGAAATATTTCAACTCTTGCATTTCAACGAAAGAAATTCAAAATGAACTTTGAAAAATCATGAAAATGTAACTGTGACAAGGTAAACCACAACCAAACACAACTGAAATATTCCAACTCTTGCATTTCAACGAATGAAATTAAAAATGAACTTTGAAAAATCAAGAAAATGTAAGTGTGACAAAGGTAAACCACAACCAAACACTACTGAAATATTCCAACTCTTGCATTTCAACGAAAGAAATTCAAAATGAACTTTGAAAAATCAAGAAAATTCAACTGTGACAAGGTAAACCACAACCAAACACTACTGAAATATTCCAACTCTTGCATTTCAACGAAAGAAATTCAAAATGAACTTTGAAAAATCAAGAAAATGTAACTGTGACAAGGTATACCACAACCATACACTACTGAAATATTCCAACACTTGCATTTCAACGAAAGAAATACAAAATGAACTTTGAAAAATCAAGAAAATGTAACTGTGACATGGTAAACTACAACATCACACTACTGAAATATTCCAACTCTTGCATTTCAACGAAAGAAATTCATAATGAACTTTGAAAAATCAAGAAAATGTAACTGTGACAAGGTAAAACACAACCAAACACTACTGAAATATTCCAACTCTTGCTTTTCAATGAAACTCTCGCATTTCAATGAAAGAAATTCAATATGAACTTTGGAAAATCATGAAAATGTAACTTTGACAAGGTAAACCACAACCAAACACTACTGAAATATTCAAACTCTTGCATTTCAACGAAAGAAATTCAAAATTAACTTTGAAAAATCATGAATATGTATCTGTGACAAGGTAAACCACAACCAAACACTACTGAAATATTCCGACTCTTGCATTTCAACGAAAAAAATTCTAAATGAACTTTGAAAAATCAAGAAAATGTAACTGTGATACGGTAAACCACGACCATACACTACTGAAATATTCCAACTCGTGCATTTCAATAAAGGAAATTCAATATGAACTTTGAAAAATCATGAAAATGTAACTGTGACATTGTAAACCATAATCAAACACGCCTGAAATATTCCAAATCTTGCATTTCAACGAAAGCAATTCAAAATGAACTTTGAAAAATCATCAAAATTTAAATGTGACAATGTAAACCAAAAGCACAAACGACTGAAATAATCAAACTCTTGCATTACAACGAAATAAATTCAAAATGAGCTTTGAAAAATCAAGAAAATGTAGGTGTGACAAGGTAAACCATAACCAAACACTACTGAAATATTCCAACTCTTGCATTTCAACGAAAAAAATTCAAAATGAACTTTGAAATATCAAGAAAAAGAAACAGATGCAATGTAAACCACCACCAAACACTACTGAAATATTCCAACTCTTTCATTTCAATGAAAGAAATTCAAAATGAACTTTGAAAAATCAAGAAAATGTAAGTGTGACAAGGTAAACCGAACACTACTAAAATATTCCAACTCTTTCATTTCAACGAAAGAAATTCAAAATGAACTTTGAAAAATTAAGAAAATGTAACTGTGACAATGTAAACCACAAACAAACACTACTTAAATATTCCAACTCTTGCATTTCAACAAAGAAAATTCAAAATTAACTTTGAAAAATCAAGAAAATGTATCTGTGACAAGGTAAACTACAACAACACACTACTGAAATATTTCAACTCTTGCATTTCAACAAAGGAAATTCAAAATGAACTTTGAAAAATCAGGAAAATGTAACAGTGACAAGGTAAACCACAACGAAACACTACTGAAATATTCCAACTCTTGCATTTCAACGAAAGAAATTCAAAATGAACTTTGAAAAATCAAGAAAATGTAAGTGTGACAAGTTAAACCAAACACTACTAAAATATTCCAACTCTTGCATTTCAATGAAAGAAATTCAAAATGAACTTTGAAAAATCAAGAAAATGTACCTGTGACAAGGTAAACCACAACAAAACACTACTGAAATATTCCAACTCTTGCATTTCAACGAAGGAAATTCAAAATGAACTTTGAAAAATCAAGAAAATGTAACTGTGAGAAGTTAAACCACAACCAAACACTACTGAAATATTCCAACTCTTGCATTTCAACAAAAGAAATTCAAAATGAACTTTGAAAAATCAAGAAAATGTAACTGTGACAAGGTAAACTACAACAACACACTACTGAAATATTCCAACTCTTGCCTTTCAACAAAAGAAATTCGAAATGAACTTTGAAAAATTAAGGGAATGTAACTGTGACAGGGTAAACTACAACAACACACTACTGAAATATTCCAACTCTTGCATTTCAATTAAAGAAATTCAAAATGAACTTTTAAAAATCAAGAAAATGTAACTGTGACAAGGTAAACCAAACACTACTAAAATATTCCAACTCTTTAATTAAAATGAAAGAAATTCAAAATGAACTTTGAAAAATCAAGAAAATGTAACTGTGACAAGGTAAACCACAACAAAACACTACTGAAATATTCCAACTCTTGCATTTCAACGAAAGAAATTCAAAATGAACTTTGAAAAATCAAGAAAATGTAACTGTGACAAGGTAAACCACAACCAAACACTACTGAAATATTCCAACTCTTACATTTCAACTAAGTAAATTCAAAATGAACTTTGAAAAATCAAGAAAATGTAACAATGACAAGGTAAACCACAACCAAACACTACTGAAATATTCCAACTCTTGCATTTCAATGAAAGAAATTCAAAATGAACTTTGAAAAGTCAAGAAAATGTAAGTGTGACAAGGTAAACCAAACACTACTAAAATATTCCAACTCTTGCATTTCAACGAAAGAAATTCAAAATTAACTTTGAAAAATCAAGAAAATGTAACTGTGACAAGGTAAACCACAACCAAACACTACTGAAATATTCCAACTCTTGCATTTCAACGAAAGAAATTCAAAATGAACTTTGAAAAATCAAGAAAATGTAACTGTGACAAGGTGAACCACAACCAAACACTACTAAAATATTCCAACTCTTGCCTTTCAACAAAGGAAATTCAAAATGAACTTTGAAAAATCAAGAAAATGTAACAGTGACAAGGTAAACCACAACCAAACACTACTGAAATATTCCAACTCTTGCATTTCAACGAAAGAAATTCAAAATGAACTTTGAAAAATCAAGAAAATGTAAGTGTGACAAGGTAAACCCAACACTACTAAAATATTCCAACTCTTGCATTTCAATGAAAGAAATTCAAAATGAACTTTGAAAAATCAAGAAAATGTAACTGTGACAATGTAAACAACAACCAAACACTACTGAAATATTCCAACTCTTGCATTTCAACGAAGGAAATTCAAAATGAACTTTGAAAAATCAAGAAAATGTAACTGTGAGAAGGTAAACCACCACCACACACTACTGAAATATTCCAACTCTTGCATTTCAACAAAAGAAATTCAAAATGAACTTTGAAAAATTAAGAAAATGTAACTGTGACAAGGTAAACTACAACAACACACTACTGAAATATTCCAACTCTTACATTTCAACGAAAGAAATTCAAAATGAACTTTGAAAAATTAAGGGAATGTAACTGTGACAAGGTAAACTACAACAACACACTACTGAAATATTCCAACTATTTCATTTCAATTAAATAAAATCAAAATTAAATTTTAAATATAAATAAAATGTTAATCTGAAAAGGTAAACCAAACAATACTAAAATATTCCAACTCTTGCATTTCAACGAAAGAAATTCAAAATGAACTTTGAAAAATCAAGAAAATGTAACTGTGACAAGGTAAACCACAAGCAAACACTACTGAAATATTCCAACTCTTGCATTTCAACGAAATAAATTCAAAATGAACGTTGAAAAATCAAGAAAATGTAACTGTGACAAGGTAAACCACAACCAAACACTACTGAAACATTCCAACTCTTGCATTTCAACGAAAGAAATTCAGAATGAACTTTGAAAAATCAAGAATATGTAACTGTGACAAGGTAAACCACAACCAACCACTTCTGAAATATTCCAACTCTTGCATTTCAACGAAAGAAATTCAAAATGAACTTTGAAAAATCAAGAAAATGTAACTTTGACAAGGTAAACCACAACCAAACACTACTGAAATATTCCAACTCTTGCATTTCAACGAAGGAAATTCAAAATGAACATTAAAAAATCAGACATTTGGAGGGGGGAGGGGCTGGGGGGAGGGGGTCGTTCTGTGTCTCAATGCACAAAAAAAGTATAAAAAATGGGGGAGGGAAGGGGAGGGGGGAGGGGAGGGGAGGAGGAGGGAGGAGATGAAAGGGGAGGGGCTCCTTTGGGGGGCCAAAGGGCGGCGCTGTCCTGACCCACGGTGCATCCCTGCGGCTCCTCCTGTGGTGCGGTCCGGGCCCCCTGCACATCCCAGCAGTGTTTCTGGGCTCCGGGGGGACAGGGGTTGACCGGGGGGGGGCTGTTGGGGCACAGGGGGGCCTTTGGGAGTCTGGAGGACACTTGAGGATCGATTGGTCCTTTGGGAGCCGGTTGGCCCTTTGGGGGCCGGGGGAGGGCCTTTGGGGGTCCGGGGGACAGTTGGGGGCCTGGGGGACATTTGGGGACCGGTGTAGGGCCTTTGGGACCCCGTTGGTCCTTTGGGAGCTCGATGGGCCTTTGGGGGGCCCGGGGATGGCCTTTGGGGGCGCCGGTGGCTCTTTGGGAGCCCGGGGGACCTTTGAGGACCGGGGGGAGGGCCTTTGGGGTCCGGGTTGCCCTTTGGGGGTCCGGGGGCCCTTTGAGGACCAGTGGAGGGCCTTTGAGGGTCTGAGGAGGGCGTTTGGGGGGCTGGGGCTCTATGGGAGCTTGGGGGACCTTTGAGTACCGGGGGCTTCCTTTGGGGTTGTGGTGGGGGATCGGAACCCTTTGGGGTTGGGGTAGAGGACCTCACAACACTGTTCAAATGAAACTTGTGTATTATAACGACCACAGAGTTTCACCCTCAAATTCTCTTCTAAAACCTTTCCTAAAATCTTCTTTCAAAATGTCTCTAACTGTTTCGCCGAAATAATCCCATAAAATGGATAAAACGGTTTCGCCCAAATAATCCCTAAACGTAATTTCAGCGTGTTCCTTTTGTTTGGCATCTCTGCGCGAACGCATTTCAAATTTCTAGGAAACCCTTTCCTACGTTAATCTCTTCATCTCATAAATTTTCCTAGCTAAACTATTAGGGTTTCGTTAGAATATCAATTTATCTCTCCGACTTAAAGCTCCGTGAAGCCGTATTTAAAAATAGAATTTCTATCTCTTTAGACTCCCGCATAATTCCAAGATAACAAGTGATGTCAATTATAATTCCTGACACTAAAGATCAATGAAGCCCTATTTAAAAATATAATATTAATTTTTCTCTCTGACCTAAAGAACGTTTATCCCTCAGACCTAAGATTAAAGAAGCCTTAATTTTTCTTAATTCTCCCCTTCGTCAATTATAATTCCTGACACTAAAGATCAATGAAGCCCTATTTAAAAATAGAATATTAATTTTTCTCTCTGACCTAAAGAACGTTTATCCCTCAGACCTAAGATTAAAGAAGCCTTAATGTTTCTTAATTCTCCCCTTCGTGAATCAATAATTTCCCCTAGCGATTATATAAATCCAAGTGAGAAAATTCCTGTTTTTTCATTCTCAGTGAGAAAACCATAAAACATACATGAATTGCTGTTGACATCCATAAATGTGACAAAGTTCCTGTTTTTTCATTCTCACTGAAAAAACCATATAACAGACATGAATTGCTGTTGACATCCATAAATGTGACAAAGTCCCTGTTTTTCAAATTCTCACTGACAAAAACCATTAAACATCCATGAACAATATCAAATAAATCGACCAACACACATAACCATCCAAGAAAACATACATAAATGTGACAAAATTCCTGTTTTTCAAATTCTCATTGACAAAAACCATAAACCACGTGGTTCTCGTGCTCATATATGGTGTTAAAAAAAGTTGTAGGTGGCAGCAGGGGTGAGGGGTCGCGCTGGTACCCCCTCCTCTACTAACTTTAAAACTTAAAACGAACAGAAATTGTTACGTATATGAAGGGAAAGGGAGGGGGGGTTACTCTTCCAAAACACCTCGCTCTTTCCGCTATAGGTTTTTAGTACTTAAAAAACGATCCTTATTGTTCTAGTTAAACGAACATAGTGTTTTTGGAGTCGTCCTCAAAAGATTGGGACAGAATTTAAACTTTAGCGTATAAAGCAAGGTGTTGTGTAGGAGTAACCCCCCTCAATTACGTAATAATTTCTGTCCGTTTTAAGTTTTAATGTTGCTCCTTACTTTCAGTTGAAAAAACTTGTTTGAAAAAAATTTAATTTTTGATTTTTTTAAATAATGCCAGGAAATCTGGCTACTCTTCCACGGAAAAATCCCTCTTCCCAAAGGATTACTTCTCTAGACAAATTCAATTCTGGTGAAAATTTACCCCGGGCAATTACCCTTAACAACTCCACCTTTAAAATTGAGACGGTAAAGAGAAAGCAAGAAATAAGAAGAATTCCGTATAATAACTCTGACAAATTGCCCCAGTGTAAAATTTCCCCTGAAAAATTTACCCCCTGGAATCTTCCCTCCCCATGGAAAATTATCTTTGAGGAAAAAATCACCAGTAGAACCCCCCCCCCCCCTGAGAAATGTATACATACTTCCCAATAACAAATACTATACGTAAAGAATAAGCTAATTTTGTTACTTAAAGACCTATCCCCTGTGGCTGCGGTAGGGTCAAGATATCCTCAAAGGCATAATTATTCAGCCCTTCAACTATGCTGAACAAAATGGCTATCTCAAAATTTTTATCAGACGATTTTGAGAAAAAAAGGACGTTGGAGGGGGCCTAGTTACCCTCCAATTTTTTGGGTCAATTAAAAAGGGCAATTAATTTCCAGCCCTCTCACGATATTTTAGGACCATTGTGTCGATACGATCATTCCTGAGAAAACAAACAAATAAACACACATTCGTGATGTTTCTTCTGGTAGAAAATTCAAAATTTCACATTTTTTCAGATAATTGCTTGAAAATTCTACAGTAGGGTTATCTAATACGTTGAATCTAACGGTATGACTTTCATTATTAAGATTCTATTACTTTTAGGGGGTGTTTCCTGCCTTTTTCAAAAATCAGGCAAATTGCCTCAGGCTCGCAACTCTTGGTGGGTAAGATTAAACTTATTGAAACTTATATATTTGAAACCGGCATGAAACTCCAATGCTTTTAATATACCTTTGGGTATCAAAATTCCGTTTTTTAGAGTTTTGGGTAATATTGAGCCGGTTCGCTTTTTGAGCCGAGTTACCACGAACTGTTTGATTCCAAATGTATAAAATTCATTAAGTTTAATGTTACCCATCCAATGCTAAGAAGCTAAGAGAATTTGCCTGAGTTTCGAAAAAAGGAAGAGAGAGCAACTAGCCCACTCTCACGTCCTATTTCTCCTAACTCATCTGATTAAAAACATATTGGGATAGCAGTTTTATTCAACATATTTGAAAGATCAAGTAAATATGCCTTAGAGAAAAACTTTTCCCCCCTCCCCGGAGTTCCTGTGGCAAATGCTGTAACTTACACAACTTTTCCATTGTTCATATATAGATTTTTTTTTGGGAGATAAAGGAGAATTCCAGGGGGGGTAAGGGAATTTTCTTCAGGGGGTTTTTCACGGATAGGGTTTTTTATGGGGATTATAGCTCCCAGGGGAAATTTTACACGGGGGAGGGGGTTAGGGAAGGGAATTTTTCGTTATGATTTTGAGGAATTGTCAGAAATTAACTAAAAAAACAAGTTTTTTTCAAATGAAAGTAACAGGCGCCATTAAAACTTAAAAGGAACAGAAATAATTTGTATATGAGGGGGACTGCCCCTTCCTCAGACCTTGCTCTTTACGCTAAAGTTTGAATATTTTTCATAGTTCTTCAAGAAAAATGCTTAGATACAAGGGCCGTTGAGCTTGAATGGAAAGTATTTTAAAGAGCTTCAAGAGAAACACAGCGTGAAGGGCGAGGGTTGAAAAAGAGTTTGAAGCCGGAATAATTCCTGTTTGTTTGAAGTTTTAATGTTGCTCTTTGTGTTTATTTGGAAAAACTTGGATTTTCTATTTGATTCATGTAATAACTGATATCTTAAAATCTCAAACTCCAGTGTATCTGCGTTTCAAATGAACCCTTTTCTTTGTTGTATATACTTAACAGATTTGGCCGCTCAACGGCTCATATGATCACGTTATTTCTTTTTAGTTTTAAATGCTCTACATTTTATATTATATTATAAATATATATTATATTATTTATTATTTACCTTAAATTGTTTAAGTTATATCTATTAAATTTGTTGTATGCCATATTTCTTGTTGCACAGATTTTCTAATGTTTGCTTTGATTTTCAGCTGTGAAAAATTTTTCAAGAAGTTCAACATCAACGAAAGTGATTATGATCCGGCAGTATTACCTGTCGTGTCAAGTAAGATAAATGATTTTTTAGTATATAAACTAATAAATATGTTTATTATAGCGTAAATAGTTCGTGCTAGGATATTTTCACCCTAATGTTCCAGGATTTAACATTGTAAAGACAAATGTATGCCATTTCTATGTTTTGTTCCTTTGACGAGAAATTGTACTCTGTTTTGGTTCTAACAGTCATTAAAATTTGCAAATTCTTATTTGTGCACAATTTATGAAATTATATGCTCAAACCTTGTCCAGGCCAAAATCTAGAAAAGACTGATCTTAGCATCAAATTTTTCTTTCAAAAGGCTTTGTAAATATGTAAATTAAAATAATTTTGAGTTTCTTTTTGAAGACGGAAATTTGTCACCTGCTGCCATCTATATCAGCATATTTAACTTAGGAGATCTTGTACCAATATTATTCTATGAGCACTGGTGGATCCAGAGAGGGTCAGGGGGTCGGGGGGACCCTGGCCCCAAGAATATTTCTGGCGCCCTCGTTCTGCGTTTTTTTTTTCTGTTTTTCACTCTTTTTTAAGTAAAATTGTCAATTCAGTCAATTTTTGGTGCCCTTGTTATATTGCCCCCTCCTCCCAAGATTTTGTTCCAGATCCACCTTTATATTCAAGGTGAATGTTTTATAAGTAAAGTCTGATCTAGTTGAATAGCTGAGTAATTGAGTTGTGCAGCTGAATACCTAGTTGAATTTTTGTGTTGTTGACATTAAGATTTAATAATTTCAATAAAAATAATTTATTTCTTCCCTCTGTACATACAAGAAAAGAAAATGCGCACTAGAGGAGTAAATAGGAGAAGAAGATAAAAATATACTCTTAAAAAGAGAAAGAAAAAAAAATTAATAATATCTACTGATTAAAAAAAAAATATTGAGAGTATTCACTTGGCACAAGGGACAATAAACGAAACCGTGAAATAATATTCATACTAACATAAACTAAGCGAACTTGAACTTACACTAGTTAAAGTCAAACCAACGATTTCACTGGATCGGCAACAAAAACGCATCGAAAACTTATCCGTCAGTTCACAAATTTCAAAACAGGATACTGCGTAAAGACATATGTGTTTCTAGTCAACACTGGAATAAACTAATGATTATATTTTTAATCTGTACATGCAAGAACAGTTGTATGGTAGACAGATGTAGAAAAAAGAAAGGAAAAAGAAAGTGATGCAAAAAAATTCACACTTCACAAAAAGAAAAGACAAAAAAATGTAATATCAACGTGCATCCTAAACAACAAGGACAGTCTCTCTTCAAGCTATAAATAAACCCTAAAAGCATATTTTAGTGCTCACAATAATAACTTAAAGTTGATCTTTTTCTTATCAAAGGGAAATCAACTATAGTATCAAATCGGTTAAAAAAAACGATCGAAATCTTTCCCATCTTTTGAAAATTTTCAAAAACAGTATACCGCACAGCAACATAAGTATTTATATACTATTCCACATTGGAATCTGGATAAAATACTTGCAGAATCCAACAGAAACAGAACGTATTTGTTAGCCTTCTGTTAAATAGAAAAATTGCCAGACGAGAATAAGGGATTCCATATGAGATGTAAGGAACGAATAGTAAGCCAACTCAAAGTCTTTTGTCAAAATGCCCCTTGACCTTGGCAAGTAATCTGTAAGTTCTTCTCAGCTTAACTTTCAGAGCACTAATAATAAGAGATCATGTAACCTAAAGAGAGATACTAAATGAGAGGCTTAGATAGTATAGTGAAATAGAAGCAAGGATTCCTGCGGTACTGAATAGTGACATCAGCAAATTATTCGGGGCCAAAAAACAAGAAATTATATTTTCTAAGGGGCTACAAAGAGTTTGATTTAGTTAACTTGGTATAAACACTGGCTATAGCAGATTTTAATGTACGCCAGTCATCAGGCATAAGGAGAATATTATCTGCGTAGGAAGAGCGATTTCTGTCTGTGTAGGGCTCAATAACAAAAGGTGGGATTGGACGTGACGCGACTAGAATGGTGTTGTCAAAAATTGTAAAACTCAAAACCATTCCTGTTTTACACCACGATGATACAGCAAATCAGCTACTGAAACATAGTTGACATCTTATTCCAGGAACCTAGTTGCAGCGATACCATATACTGGAGTACAGTGACTCCCAAACCTTACACGAAATTAAATAAAAAAAAGCAAGTTTTTTTAACTGAAAGTAAGGAACGACGTAAAACTTAAAACGAACAGAAATTATTCCGTATATGAAGGGGGCTGTCCCCTCCTCAACGCCTCGCTCTTTACGCTAAAGTTTTTTTTTGCTTAAAAAAATAGAGTTGTGGGAAAATCCAACTTTAGCATAAAGAGCGAGGCTTTGAGGAGGGGACAGCCCCTTTCATATACGGAATAATTTCTGTTCGTTTTAAGTTTTAACGTCGTTCCTTACTTTCAGTTAAAAAAACTTGTTTTTTTTATTTAATTTTTGAAAGTTTTTGAATTAATACAGGTTTTGATTTTGGCTCACCATACATGAATAATTCAAACAAAATTTTAATATTAATTTTACTTTTAACAGATTAAATGGCTTTCTTGAAACTTGTTTAATTTTATTTACGAACGTTTTTATTATTAATAAATATACGTAACTTACGAATTAACTTACGCAACGAACTTCTATATTCATAAATTTTTAACACGTATATTAGGGGGTTCACCCCCTAGTCAATACCTTGCTCTTAAAGCTAAAGTTTGAATTTTTTTCCAATTCTTTAAATGACCTCTTAATCACAATCAGTTGATCAGTTGAAATCAGTTGAAAAACTTGTTGTTTTTTTTTATTTAATTTCTGATCTCTTTCTTTAATAATGCTGGGAAATCCGGAGCCCCCTTCATAGCAATGTTCCTTCCCCAATGAAAACTTCCTTGATTGAAAGATCCTCCCATATAACCCCCGACCCACCCCATCCCCCCACCTACCAGAAACCCCCCCTGAAAACGTCTGTATACTTCCCAATAACCAATACTATATGTTAACATTGAGTAAAGTTCATAATTTTCAGCCCTCCCCCCGGGGACTTTGGGGCATTAAGTTATCCTAAAAGAAATTTTTATCATATTTTCGACTATGCTGAACAAAATGACTATCTCAAAATTTTGATCGGGTGACTTTGGGAAAAAATGAGCGTGGGAGGAGGCCTAGTGGCCCTCAATTTTTTTGGTCACTTAAAAAGGACACTAGAACTTTTAACTTCCACTCCAATGAGCCCCCCCCACGATATTCTAGGACCATTTGTTCGATACGATCACCCCTGGAAAAAAACAAAAACAAATAAAGACTCATCCGTGATCTTTCTTCGGGCATAAAATACAAAATTCCACATTTTCTTAGGTAGGAGCTTGAAACCTCTACAGTAGGGTTCTCTGATACGCTGAATATGATGGTGTGAGTTTCATTCAGGTTCTATATTTTTTAGAGGGTCTTTCTCCCTTTTTTCGAAAATCAGCCAAATTTTCTCAGGCACGTAACTTTTGATGGGCAGGACTAAATTTGTTGAAAGTTATATATTTGAATTCAAAATTGAAATCTGATTCTTTGATATATCTATTGTTATCAAAAACCCGTTTTCTAGAGTTTCGGTTACCATTGAGCCGGGTCGCTCCTTACTTACAGTTCGTTACCACGAACTGTTTGATAATGCAGCCTAGTACCAATTCCATAAACGTTCAGAATAAAAAGATCCACTACACTGCTTCAAAGAAACAAACTTACGTGAGAATTCATAACGGAGTCGAAATACTTAACAACAATAATAGTGAAAATGTGCAGATGTTATTTGATGTTCTTAGAGATAAAGGATAGTTAAATCAGTAATGTTTGCATTTTGGACAGCAATTAGGAGTTCCTTGAAGCAAATGTTTAGGCTGCAGACCATAGGCTACCAGTACTATTCCTTTTTATCAACCAGTTTTACTTATGTGTCAACTGATAAGAAATGAGAAAAGACACCTTAGGAATAAATAAGAAGTTATAGTTTCAGGCCACCGAAACAAAGAGAAGAAACTACCGCCACATGAAGTTTCGGTAAATCTATACGTACAGCACATCAGCAAGCTATCAGAAATGAAAATGGTAAGTTGTCTGTAAAGCTTTAATTACGATTATTTTTTTTCCCGACGGTTAATCACAGTTTTCTAATAGATATTACCATGTTTTAAAATGAATTGTATCTTAAGTTTTTCTGACGTTGTGTTTACTTCTAACTATTCCTGCAATTTTTATCTGAAATAAAAATGGTACCAAAGATAAATTCGCAGACAATATTTGTCCCATCACACTGCTGGTTGAAACCTTTTCGCACTAAAAAAAACTGTGCAAAAACTATTATTTTACTTTTCTCCATAATATTCATTCTAAAATTAAAATAATAATCTCCTGTCACTGTGGGTGCACAGAAAAGATTCAGAAGGGACGGAATTAGGAAGGCTTGCCTTAGATGATTCAGAAGCGACGCATTTTTGTTTCGTATTAACGAGCTTTGTTGTACAGATCCAAAATCCACACCAGACAGACAAACAGCAATAGCAGACAGCGTATTTCTGGAATTTGGAAACAATGTTGACTTTTGGACGTGGAAATGGAATAGTTTACATAGTAAATAAAAATATATTCTTTCTGCTTTGTAAAAGCAAAGATTCCACTGCTCCTTTTTCATAATAAAACCAATTAAGACTCTAATAAGACTGTAACAGTAAAATGACAAACAAAACTGAAAACTATTTGCATTTTTGGAAACTGAAAAAAAGCAATCTTTGTTTCATCAAAACTAACTTTAAATATCTGTTTATATGGCACCTCCCTTTCATTTTACAAAATAAAACAAATAGATTGAGTAATAATATTGATACATACATTAAACAAACTCTTATAAATAAAGGGAACATTTAATAAATTCATATTACTGTAGCTTAATCGTATGGCGGTGGTTTCTGGTTTTATCAAGTTTCAGTGTCAATGATGAAACAGCTGTACAACGATCCTTTATTAAAATCAAACGAAGACGATATTTCGGTTTCAATTCAGCTAATGGAGGAAATCCTTTCGCATAAATAAGATGCTTTGAACAGTAGCGACATTTTTTGAAGCTTTTTTTTTTTACAAAATATTGTTTAATCCAGCCAAAATTGAATTAGACATACAATCTGAAATTTTTGATTGAAGAAGTATTCCAAGATAATTCAATCAAGTTTTCTTTCTCATTACTTGCTAAATTCATCTTCTTCTTTATCGATAAATGGGTTTTGTATCCATTTACGTTTCTTCAAGATCATCAATATCTTTAAAAAAATGAATTAACATTGTAATAAAGTATAAAAGAACTCCAATTTTCTTATGAATGCTGTCACTTTAACTTTTTGGATCAATTATTGAATTTTTGCCTTTGCATCGATCTATTCCAAATATTTGACTAAAAAAATCCATTAAACAGGTAAGATTAATAGTAAAAATAATTAAGTGTCTTAAGGTAACTTGTGTGACTGCGTTACTTTAATTTAATTTGAATTTTTTATTCCACACTTCCCTAGAAAGGTTCGCCTCACAGGTTGGATACGCTGCCTTAAATGAAGTTACGAAAATGCGCCATTTCGGCCTTTTTGAGGAAATGTCAGCCACGACATCTTTCTGTTGCGAGTGTCGAAATGAGCTGAAGGAACAGCCTTTTAGATAGTCACGGATACATTTATTCTTATTAAATATGTCAAAGTATTAATCACTAGTGATATGAACAGGAAGCTCCTAATCATTAATCTCCTTAAACCTTTGACAAGGGACCAAACAGACGTGCATGAAGGTCGTAGAAACTAAAAAAACAACTAATATTAGTTGGTAGGTTAAAAAAAACATATTATGGAATTCAAGCATGAGGCTAAGGCATTCACGTATTTGTTCTGTCTTGCCACCACTCTCTGTACCGCCCTTCTTAATGATCCCTTGCCATTTTCCAACTATGCCCCACTCTACAAAATGCTGAGTGGTCACCAAATGCCCCAGTTTAAGCTTACTATGGCACGACACTTCATAACTAAGTTAGTATTTGAAACAAACATCTGATATATGAAGTCAACTTTGAAAATTGTGCTGGTTAAGCTTACGCCAATGCAGCAGCAATGGCTTTTCATTACACAAGACTTCCAGCAAGTGCAACAGCTATCAATAGACAAGAAAATTTATTTCTTGCACAAATGACCTTTAATTATCTATTTTTGAATACTTTTATTGGAATCGCTGTCCAGCAACAAGCTGTCGTGCTCAACGTTTTACCATTGACGAAACCTGCGAACTACTTTAACTTTTTTTGCAGTGAGAGTGTTTTTGAAAACAGGATGGAGCACAAAATTTGAAGTCCTTAAAATGACGGTGAGTCACTACTCTATAATTCTGGACATTTTGGAGTAACTAGCACAAACTTTTGGAAGCACAAATGCATCATTTGATGCAAGTTTATATTCTGAAGACAATGCAGTAATTTCCTGTCTTGGGTCTCTTTGTTTTTTTTTCAGGGTGAAGTCCTTCAAAAGACTAACAGTGTACACCAAATATGCAAACAATAAGGTTTATCCTTCACAAATGTAACATTATCCTAAATGTTTTAGGAGGATGTTTTAGTAAAAACTGGGGAAATATTAGGTTTGAGGGACTTGTGTTCCCCAAAAATAAGTACAAAGGGCTTGAGATAGAATTTGAGCCAAGGAGGAGGAGAAAGCGTTAAAAGAAATTTGTTGAAAAACTGTTAAAATTTGTTAAAAGAAATACCAGTTTGAAGAACGATCAGGAGCTGAGAATAAAAACATTTGAATCCGTCGATTGAATGCTGCTGAAAATAAACTCCAGGCTACAGAAGCTGTGGTGCTTACACAACAAATTTTCCTTTATGAAGCCTTTGAAACTTCTGGATCCAGATTTTGTATTGGAATTGGACAGTACTTGTGAGAACATAAGCAAAGAAAAGGTCCAGGGCAAGAGAATATGGTCCTGGAATACTTCTCAACACCTATCAATAAGCCTATACAGGGGAATTATTTCGGCCATAACCTGAGCTTTCCCTTACTTTGTAATATTCAACTTTTCAGAGGGAGGAGGAGAAATAGATGCAACTCTTCTCCCATACATATCCTTGTAATGGAAACATTCTCCCCCCTTTAAGTCAAATCACACAGTAACAACAATAATTATTCGGAAAATAGCCATTTCGCCCCAGGTAAAGAAATTATTAAACATTCTTTAAACCAGTAAAAAATATCATAAGTTTAAATACAGCCCATTTAAAGATCTCTTCCCCCTCATACCCCTCCCAAGTACAACCAATAATCCTGTTGAGATATCGGTAGTTGCCCTCCAATCACTTTCGACTATTGAATAGGGCTCTAGCCACTCCAATTTGCAATCGAATGAGCCCTTTTCGAAGTTTCTACGACGACTCCTTCGATACAAAGTGCCCGGGTATGGAGAGAAAAAAAAAAAAACAGCAAATTGTACCTACATCGTTCTTTACTTATGTAGCGCTGGCGCGCTGCCTATGATATAGAGAAGATTTGACCTCGAACACCCCTTCATTGGAGATAAAAAAATTGAACTAAGAATAGAATATGGATAGTAAGAGGGAAAATGGCCCTCCGATTGTTGCGGCAATATTTTACTATGAATAAGTTTACATGACACTATTAGGCAGCATAGGAAAGTCTTAATAATGAATATAGAAGATATTGAAAAATTTAGGCCAATGCAGGTTGGTTTTTATATATTAACCATATCCTTCACTTTCCTATGCAAAAAAGTAAAAAGGAGAGCATTACCCAGGAGTAGTATTTTTCTAACAAATCTTCACCTACAAATATAAATATCCCAACCTAAAAAAAATTTTTGGTATTTCAATCTCTTTTTAGAAAATCTTAAGTGTTCATCTTTTTCAGTGGTAATGTTTCCTTGTCTAGGCATTTTTTTATTCATTAATTTTTTTTTGTAAGTACTTAGTTAGTCGTCCAAAAACTGACATTACTTTTGCAGCTATGTTATTTTTGCCTTTCCTCTTTTACATATATTTAAACTTATTTCCTTAATAACATTTATTTTGATAAGTTGCACATATCTTTTTAATCGGGTACACTGTAAAACTACAACTTCCTGATTATTCTTTAATATTGGAAAACGTCAGTAATTGAAACGTTGGGTTTCATTTTGGTTAAATTTGGTTAAAAAACACGAAAATTTTTCTTTTTCATATGTTACTAAAACCTTTTCAACGCATTTTCAGGCAAAAGTAAACTTGAAACAAATTTAAAATCAAGAATTTCGGTAGTTTTACAAAACCCCTTTTAAACCATCAAATAATAGCTAATCTGTTGCCAAACGTTGAAACATTAAAACATTGGACTGTAGAAAATAACACACCAAAATTGGAACGAGGAACATAAACCGTATACATCTAAGGAACTTTCAAAGAACTAGTAGCAGTTGGATTCAATCTGAAGCGTACTGCGACATAGATATGACAACTGGCCAATAAAGAATATTAAAAATAAGTAATGAAAACACAAACATTGAAACAGTCGAAAAACTTCTAACTCGTAACTTGCATTTCGTTTCAGAAACTTTTGACGGGTCAAGCACATCGCTCCTCGGCAAGATTGTGAACTTCCTTCGGACATGGACTAAAAAAAAACAGGCATTAGCACAATAGGCTATAAAGTGAGAGCCTATGTTTCTAATATCTCGTATAGAATTTTGAGACAAACTCCTAAAAATAACTACAAAATTATTTAGTGTGATTAGTTTTTGTAAATAGTAGATTAGCTCACCCAACATATTTATATCGTATACAACGCAATATTACTGCCTAAGTAAAAGGCAATATGACTTCAAACCATTGTTGCTATTTTTGTTCACCAAGTGACTTCATATGGAAGAAGTTTTTGCAGAGAAACTATGGAGGGGGCTCTTTCGATAGGATCTGAAAAGATCCTTCCCTTTTTAAGTTTTGAAACTCATTTGAAAACAACCATCCTTCATTCCCCTTGAAGCAACTCTACATTCCCAAAGACACCTGAACACAATTTTAGAATAGACATTTTGTTAAAAAGAAAGTGAACAGGCCCAATAACTATTCCTTCGGGGATGATTAAAACCAAACAGCACTTTGGGAAAAGTCTGTAAGTTATGTAAGTTGCCCATTGTTTATAATATAATTTTTTCTGCCCCTCGTTCCTCATTCTTCTGCTATTAAGGATGTTAATATTTTCTTGTTATTTGAGAATTATTAATTCTTTCATTTCTCTTAGCACCACTCTTAGTTCCATTTATTCAAATCTGACTTTTCTTGCTTTAGCCTCTGCCAAATTATCAATATCTCATCCCAATAGATTGCTTCTAAATTTTTTTTCTATGCTCATGAACGATAAATCGTTTAGTTGCTTCTTGCCCATAGTAGATCTGACATTTCTTACTA
Source organism: Artemia sp. Qi Xiang Cuo (assembly GCF_049724085.1). Lineage (NCBI taxonomy): Eukaryota > Metazoa > Arthropoda > Branchiopoda > Anostraca > Artemiidae > Artemia > Artemia sp. Qi Xiang Cuo. The sequence goes on along the minus strand of NC_142794.1, from coordinate 72,550,957 downwards.
AGTGACGAAAGTACTGATTTCCAAGCACCAAAAAAGTAACAACATATGTGAAAAAGTTGAAAAAAGAACATGTATCTGGAATCGATGGGACCATTGCAGAGATAATGAAGACACGCCTTTGAGCCAGCATAACTCTCTTTCTGGTCATCCGGAATAACAAAAATTCCCAAAAGATTGGACCAGGGGTATACTGGTAAAACTCTTCAAGAAGGGCGTTGAGCTAATCTGTGACAACTGGATTGGCATCAACTTAACGTCTATCCCTTGTAAAATACTAGCCACAGTCATATTACAACACTTGGAACAGTCTTAGACTAACTCTTCAGGGAAGAGCAAAACGGCTGTCGACTTGTAAAGTATTACTCTGATCGTATTTTCATGCTTAAAATAATGGTTTGACATTCAAGGAAAAGGGAAAAAACAAAATATACATACTCTTCATTGTTTTTGAAAAGGCATTCAATTCCATCGATCAAAAGAATTTAGGGAAGATTTTGAATTACTACGGAGTACCTGATAAGGTATTCAAAATGATAATCGCACTCTATGAAGATAATGAATGTTGTGTGCGCAGAGAATATTGGGATACTCTTCTCTTAGAAATAATGTATGGTGTCAAACAGGGATGTGTCCCATCCCCATTCCTGTTTGTTATTGTTTTGGCCGACAGGTCCAATCTTTTGGACCTGGAATTTGCTAACAACGTTGTTCTTCTTGAAGATCCGAAACAGAGATTGCAGCTGCTACTCGAGACCATAGATGAAAGACCAAAAAAGTGGGGTTTACAGTGAATGTCAGTAGGATAAAGATCATGGCTACATCTTAAGTACCTCGGAGTTGGATTGATTATAATGATGAAATAGCCATCAAAATCAAGAGGAGTATTGGACAAGCTACATTGGCTTTTAATAGGTTGTAACCAATCTGGCGCAGTAGGAAATACTCTTTGCGTTTGAAGCTCCACCTCAAGAATAGCAATGAAGTGTCCATTCTGCTCTATCCAAGTGAATGTTGAAGCTAAATGTCCAACTGGAGAAATGCGTCCTAGCCTATAAAAACATTTGCCTTAGAAGAATACTGAACATATCGTGGCAGGTAAAGGTCACGAACATTGAAATTTGTCAGCGAACAAGTCAACTATTAGTTACTGACCTTCTAAAAACGTAGGAGGTTGGTCATATTCTTCGTAGGCAGGATTATCGATTCCCATGTAGATTTCATTAGTGATGCTCTGAAGGGAGGCACAAAAGAGAAAGACCAAGACACACCTTGTGATGGTAGTATGAACAAGATCTGAGTAGAGGAAGATGTCTCTTCAACCACAATGGGAGGACGTCATGGCTGCAGTTCTATTCTGTGATGTCTGGCGTGGCTTTGAAGACACCCGATGTACAATTCCGGGCTCTGGAGGATCTAAAATCTAAGGTAAACGACCGCTCATTACTGGGTATTGACACTGCAGTCGCTAATAATATTTGATAGACAACCCTTAAGTTTCTTCATTTCTATATTTTACAATTATTTCTAACACATCTAGAAGCTTCTTTAAGGATATGTTTCGATGTTGAATTATTTTTTCATATCTTCGAAATCATGGAATTACTGAATGGGATCTAAATCATCTCTGATCAAAAGACACTTGCGTAAGTAGGATATCAAAAAGACATATCTGCAATATCACAGAAACTTCTAAGGATTTTGAGTTGAAATTTACTGAACAAACAAGTAAAGCACTATGTACGTCAAAGATGTCAAAAAGGGTATCTGGAATATCTTAAGAACTTCTAAGAATATTAAGCTGAAACTTGGTGAGCAAAATCGGGACGCTATACGCATTGAAGATATAAAAAAGCCGCATTTGTAATGTCCATAGAATGACCAAGTGTACTAAGTTGACATTTTCAGGAAATTTCAAGGGCAATGTTGAACTAAATCAAAAGACGCTAAGTACATCGTTTTTGTCAAAATAATTTATATCCAATAACTCAGGAGCAGCTAAAGGTAAAAATTTGAACCTTTCTGCAAAAGTTGGAGAGATATTCAGCTAAAGCATAAGCCACTTTTCGCATCCAGTTTGTCAAAAGGGTATATGTGCAATTTCTCAGGAACATTTATGGGTATCAATCTGAACTGTTAGGAAATAGTCAGGAGGATGCTGAACAGAACCAAGGTCGCAAGGTGCATCAATGTTGTCAAAAAACATATTTGTAATATCTCAGGAACAGCTAGGAGCAATAAGTCAAAAATTTTAGGGGATTTCAAGGGGGATATTGAAATACTATTGGTATTAAATTGGTATTAATTGGCATTCTGATAAGTAAAAACTATTGGTATTAAAATGAAACTTTCATGGAAATTCAAGGGGGATATTGAACTAAATCAAAAACACGCTGTGCGTCCGAAGTATCAAAAGACAATATGTACAGTATCTCAGGAACGATTAAGTGTATTAAGTTAAAACGTCATAAAATGATTTGTGGAATTTTGAAATAAATACAAAGAAACTATGTGCCTCACGGTTGTTAAAATGCTATATGTGTAAAATCTCAGAAACAGCTAAGGTATTAAATTGAAGTCTCCTAGAAATACGGAGTGGTAACGTTGAAAGGTCCATGAAAATCTTATATGGGAAACTTGCATAATTTATAACCCTAGCCCCAGAGACTATGGATGGTATTTTCAACCCCGGAGGCATAGTTATTTGACCTCTGGAATGTTTTCAACAAAATTGCCATCTCAAAATTTAGTTCTATGTAATTGGGGAAAATAGGGAGAAGGGTGAGGGAGGGGGTTTGTCCTCCGATCACTTGTGCCACTTAAGAAGTAGCACTAGAACTTTTGATTTCCAATCAAATTAACCCTCTGTGAAGTTTATATGACCATCCCTTCCATATGAAGTGCCTCTTGGGAAAACAATAATAGTAAAACATTAAAGCCTTATGGTTCTTTACTATAGGCCACTCTAAAGCGTTGCCTATGATTAAATAAAAAAGACAGGTTTTTCAACTGAAAGCAAGGAGCAATATTAAAACTCTAAAAACATTATTTATTATGCATATGAGGGGATTCCCCTTCCTCAACTGGTCTTTACAATAAAATGTTGAAACTCTTCAAAAATACTTTCCACTCAAAATCAGCGGCCCTTGTGTTTTTGTACTCTTTCATAAGGAATCGAGAAACAAAAAAAAAAATCAAATTTTAGCTTAAAGAATGAGGGTTGAGGAAGGAGTAGCATGCCATCGTACACGTAATAATTTATGTTAGTTTAAAGTTTTAATGTCGCTACTTACTTTCAACTGAAAAAACTCGTTTTTATGTAGTTTTGACTGTTTTTCAAATTATACCAGGGAATCCCTTTCCCATTTATGGTTCGCTACAAAAAATCAAATTTTAAAAAATCAACTGTCTGATTCGCACTAAAAACATTATGAAATGCTGAAAACAAATGAATTTGTACATGTGTGTTATTACTATGCATTACGTCTTAATTATTGTTTCTTAGCTGTCCTTGTCATAGAGATTTCCCTACTTAAGTTAGGCTAACACTCTGCTGGGATTTTCTTCAAATCCCCAAAAATTTCTTTTTATTTTATTTGTTAGCGTAATTATAGTGTCCAACTGATCCACTCACCAAACAAATTGTTCAAACGTAATGAAACAGTTCATGGTAACGAACTGTAAGTAAGGAGCAGCACGGCTCAATAGCAATAAAACAGAGTTCTAACAACAAGAGATAAATCAAAATAATCAGATTTTATGGTGATCCAAAATATATAAAGTTCAATAAGTTTGATGCTACCTGTCAAAAGTTATTGGCCTGAGAAAATTTATTCAATTTTCGGAAAAGGGGGAAACACCCCCAAAACGTCAAACCATCAGATAAAGCATATCTGGAACCATATTATAGAGGTTTCAAGAGGTTTCTTATATAAAAAAATGTGTAATGTTTTTTTTCAGGAATTGTCATTTTGAATCAGTGATCCTGGAAGGTCGAGAAAGGGCATTTTTGATTAGAAATCAAAATTTATAATGCTCTTTTCAAGTAGCCGAGCGTTTGATAATAAAATATTTTGAGTTAAAGTTCCAATTTGATTTTCAACGAAATTTTTAAAGTTTTTTTGAAAGGGCTATTACATGAAATTTTGGACGGAAGAGTGTCACATAAAATGGCAATCCGCGATCCATTTCTAAACAAGTCAACGGATAAATAAATCTGTATGCATGGCGTCAAAGAAAATTAATTTCAGAATTAGTGTTTATATCCGTTTTCCCACTTACAGGGGAAAAAGATGGGGTAAATAAAGATCCTGTACAGCAGTCTACAAGACTTGTTTTCTGGGGTTTCCCAGTGCGAGAAGAAGGAATATGCTATTTTGATTGCTCTGTCATTCGCCTTTCCCCCGTTTTCCAGTTACAAGGGAAAAAGAGGGTGAAATCAAGATATCCTTTAAAAGGAAACGATAGTCAGACGGCTCTGCAGAATTTGGAGAGGAGACAAAGGTCTATCAACTCTGTTTTAAAAACCCTCTAACACTGTTTTGACGTGAGTTTAATATCCTATTCCGTGGTGCGTCTCTTTTGCTGTTTGCTGAAGATTCACTACCTACTGGTAGGTTTAATCGGTCAAGCAATAATGCAGGCTTGCCGTCCCCGATCTTTGCTCGCTCCTTTACAAGTATACCTTGGAGTCCAGCTATACCAGCAATCTGGTTCACCTTTTCTCATCTACCAGATGAATAGGCTGTGTTTTTCTAGTTCTTACTTTGTAGTGTTTCGATTCGAGGGTTCTGCCCCAGTAGCTCATGGTACAGAATTTTCAGGAATGACTTCTAAAACCTTCATCCAGTTCATTGGCGACGTGAAGTGAGACGTGAAGACGTCAAGTACGGAGACGGAGTACGGAGACGTGAAGTGTGTTGATATTTTTACATAGAAAATAATACGCAAATCAATACTTCAAACTGTGGTTTTGCTGAAAACGAAACGAAAATAATGAAATGCATGCTACAAAATGAGTTGTGTTTGCTAAAAAAATTGATGTGTGTGACAAAAAATCGATTCTTGCTTGAATTATGCAAGAAGCAAAGAATGTCACGTGCCAAGAGCAGTCATGGCCCATGAATGATAATTCATTTCTTGTTATTCCATCAAATGGTTTCATCATTTGCTTCGATGAGTTATTCCCATAAGAAATTCCAATTAGGGCTTACGTTCGTAATAAAATATAATTACGAATCAAAAACTCATCTTACGCTATCGCTTTAAAAATAATCGTTGACAGGTTTTTGCGAATAATCATAGTACGTTCCCATGGTTCCCTTGAATTTTAAAAGAACGTGTGGGCACTAGACCAAATAAACAATAGCATGGAACTGGTTGCTATAGCTTGGCATAGGTAAACACTTAACTATTATGTAACCATCACGTGTGCGCAATAGTTCAATAATCAATAATACTTGTTGGTTGCTAGGTCTCCGTTGGAATTGGTTACTAGGGCATGGCTTAGGTCAAAAATTAACTATGATACAACACCAACGTGTTGGTTAAATGTAAGACAATAATATCCCCTAAACCTATTTCTAGTAATTGTTTTCTCCCTCCAGTAGGAACTATTTGCCGGAGATAGAAACACACGATCAAGAAGCCTATTGCATGGAACATATTTCCAAGAACTTAATAACAGCAATTGCTTGTTGGTTCAGCTGACTAAGGCGTCACTCCATTGGGAAATACATGGTCTTATGCTAGATTCCTAAACCAAACAAAATCTTTGATGACAAATTATAAAGGTTCTCTGAATCAAAACACGTCTTGCATAAGCGGATTGGGAAATGCCTTGATGAAACATCTTGAGGAAAAAAACGCCTTGAAGAAAAAACCTTGAAAAATATCTTGAAGAAAGAAAAAAAAGAAAATTTCTTGAAGAAAAAATGTATTGAACATAAAAAATATCTTGAAAAAAACATCTCGAAGAAGATGTCTTGAAGAAAAAACTAAAAAAAATAATAATTAACACCTTCTAAAGTTTATGTAACACCTAAGTGTGCAATACGTAATTTTCAGTTTCATCTGGGGGTTCTCAGCTTGACTTGCGGCCCATAAGCTTTATCGAAACGAGTCCGGCGAGATTACGCCCTCCTCAATAAATTTGCATAGGTAAACAATCTCCTAGTTCGTAACAACAATATGTGCGCAATAGATCAATAATCTATAATACTTGCTGGTTGCTAGGGATCTGAAACTGGTTGCTTTGGAGGGCTGTCATGGGACCTTAAAAGCCTACACTACTTACTACTACTACTATGAATAAAGGAGTCAATTTCTGACAATTCACGCATAAGTGTTTTTTTTTTTACTTTGGTGAAAACAATAGATAATATTAAGTTCAACAGTTTAGCCTGCTTAAATATGTCTATTTTTTAGAAGTATGGAAGTTTATACTTGAACACCTCAACTAAAAAAAAAAATATTCCAGGAAAACCATCCAAATTTCGTAATGCTATAAATATTACTGAAATAGAAAAAAATAAGTGAGGCTTAATGCTTTGAATAAACACAACTTTTTAACTTATGTATTTTTTACACACTGATGTTTTGTAGATATTCTGTTACCTTGGACAAAAATAATTCTTTACTTGACGTTCACCACCATACAGACCATGAAATAAATTTTTTATATATATTTTTTCAGTATAGATTCATGCTCTATGCCGAAACTTACCAACAGACGAAGAGAACATCATTGCAAAAGAAAATCCAAAGAAGAGATCATGTCCCCGAAAGTATGACACTTTAGGCAATTTAGAATCTGCGTATGATGTCAATGTGATGAGTGATAAAAGAGACGTTATTCCTATGCCTAGTTTAGCAGCAGTTTCTGAATCCGGCAGAAGGAAGGCTAGCCATGAAGCCATCACAATCATGAGAGCGGGGATGTATATAGAAATCAAAGCAATTAGGAGGGATTTTCTGAGTTTCAGCTCTAGCCAAGCTATTTGAAACAGCGAGTCTTCTGGATCGATAGACACTGTAAGAGAACATTACGGATAAACATAAAGACTGATTATTTGTGCGGGGATACAATATTCAGGAAATATCCTTTTTTCCTCTTCCCTTAGACCCACAGTTCCTATCCATTTCTTAGAAACATCGTATTCTGAGCCCCGTTATTAACGTGGAAAAGCAAGTTTTTGCAGGAAAACGTGGTTATCGATGCATAAGCCTCCTTGGCCTTCCGTATTGTCCCAGTATTTTATCTAAAAAGTGGTTTTTTAAATGATTGTTTCAAATTAAATTTTATTGAAGTAGGAACAAAATTTGTCTTGACACAGACCCTGTAATAAACAAAGTGTATGTTATGTTTTTAATTGTTTTTAAAACCAAAACTTATAATAGTTATAACCTATAATGACCGATGGTATGCTTCTGACGGGTCCCAAGTAATAACAATTATCAATGGCACCTATTTATATAATACTAGCCAGAGATTAAGACAAACTCACTTATTTAACACTTTTGCCAGGACCCCCACCTTCTAATAAAAAAATATACTGTCCCTGAAAGGTTCAACTCAATCTGTCAGTCTTGAGACAAACAGGGTATACTTATCACACTATGCATACAATTTGGAATTTATAATAAATCATACTGAGTGCAATTTTTAGATAATGATGTATAGTTACTTAACTCAATAGGCTTAGAATAAAAAAAACGTATACTCTTTTGTGAGCATCCTAAACAAGCTGACTCTCATATAAAAGTGCTCTGAAGAGGCTGTTACCTGTTATTTGTTCATTTAGGGGCCCACGATAAAAAACAACCATTAAGACGAAGTATAATAAAAAGTTGACGAAAAAAACAACACATAAATGACCAAAAACAGCACAAAAAGTCACGGAGGTGAATAAAATAAATATTTGCTTGAATAATCGCACCTATTCATTTTGGAGAAATTAAATCTTAATTTCTGTGTGTTTCTCATTAAAGGGAAACACACACACACACACACACACACACACACACACACACACACACACACACACACACACACACACACACACACACACACACACACACACACACACACACACACACACACACACACACACACACACACACACACACACACACACACACACACACACACACACACACACACACACACACACACACACACACACACACACACACACACACACACACACACACACACACACACACACACACACACACACACACACACACACACACACACACACACACACACACACACACACACACACACACACACACACACACACACACACACACACACACACACACACACACACACACACACACACACACACACACACACACACACACACACACACACACACACACACACACACACACACACACACACACACACACACACACACACACACACACACACACACACACACACACACACACACACACACACACACACACACACACACACACACACACACACACACACACACACACACACACACACACACACACACACACACACACACACACACACACACACACACACACACACACACACACACACACACACACACACACACACACACACACACACACACACACACACACACACACACACACACACACACACACACACACACACACACACACACACACACACACACACACACACACACACACACACACACACACACACACACACACACACACACACACACACACACACACACACACACACACACACACACACACACACACACACACACACACACACACACACACACACACACACACACACACACACACACACACACACACACACACACACACACACACACACACACACACACACACACACACACACACACACACACACACACACACACACACACACACACACACACACACACACACACACACACACACACACACACACACACACACACACACACACACACACACACACACACACACACACACACACACACACACACACACACACACACACACACACACACACACACACACACACACACACACACACACACACACACACACACACACACACACACACACACACACACACACACACACACACACACACACACACACACACACACACACACACACACACACACACACACACACACACACACACACACACACACACACACACACACACACACACACACACACACACACACACACACACACACACACACACACACACACACACACACACACACACACACACACACACACACACACACACACACACACACACACACACACACACACACACACACACACACACACACACACACACACACACACACACACACACACACACACACACACACACACACACACACACACACACACACACACACACACACACACACACACACACACACACACACACACACACACACACACACACACACACACACACACACACACACACACACACACACACACACACACACACACACACACACACACACACACACACACACACACACACACACACACACACACACACACACACACACACACACACACACACACACACACACACACACACACACACACACACACACACACACACACACACACACACACACACACACACACACACACACACACACACACACACACACACACACACACACACACACACACACATACACACACACACACACACACAAACACACAGACACAAACACACAAACACACACACACACACACACACACAAACACACAAACACACACACACAAACAGCGAGACACACACAACAACACACACACACAAAAACTCACACACACAGACTCTCTCAGACACAGAGACACACACAGCCACTAACACTCTGTCACTAACACACTGTCTCACACACACCTACACAGACACACACACAAACAAACACAACCACACAAAAACAGAAACACAAACACACACACACTCAAACACACACACACACACACACACACACACACACACACACACACACACACACACACACACACACACACACACACACACACACACACACACACACACACACACACACACACACACACACACACACACACACACAATGGCTTTCTGGCTTTCTCGAAATTTTGCTCTGACGTAGCTTACGAATTAACTTACGTAACGAAATTCTATATTCGTATATTTTAATTACGTATATTAGGGAGTTCGCCCCCTAGTCAGTACCTCACTCTTTACGCTAAAGTTCAAATTTTATTCCAATTTTTTAGAATGACCCCTTAATCACAAAGGCCGTTAATTAGGATAAATAGCTATGATGAAATTAAAAAAACTTTAGCGTAAAGAGCGAGGTTTTGACTAGGGGGTAAACCCAATCATATACATAATAATTTCTGTTCTTTTAAAGTTTTGATGTTGCTCCTTACTTTCAGTTGAAAAAATTGTTGTTTTTATTTAATTTCTGATCGTTTTTTAAATAATGCTGGGAAATCCGGTGTCCCCTTCATAGCAAAGTCCCTTCCCCCACGAAAACTTATTCAATAGAAATATCCTTCCACATAACCCCCGACCCATTCTCCCCCCTCCCCAACTACTAGAAGAAATCCCCCCTGAAAACTTCTGTATACTTCCCAATAACCAAGACTATATGTAAACATTGGGCAAAGTTCATAAATTGCAGACCTTCCCCCAGGGACTGTGAGGGATTAAGTCATCCCCAAAGACATAGTTATTGTATATTTCGACCATGCTGAACAAAATTGCTATATCAAAATTTTTATCAGGTGACTTTGAGAAAAAATGAGCGTGGGAGGGGGCCTAGTTGCCTTCCGTTTTTTAGGTCACTTAAAAAGGGCACAAAAACTTTGAAATTCCGTTCGAATGAGCCCTCCCGGGTTATTCTAGGATCACTGGGCCAATAAAAATGCCCCTGGAAAAAAAAACAAGCAAAAAAACAAATAAACACGCATCCATGATCTTTCTTCTGGGCAAAAATACAAAATTCCACAGTTTTGCAGATAGAAGCTTGAAACTTCTACAGCAGGGTTCTCTGATCCGGTGAATCTGATGGTGGGATTAAAGTTCTATCACTTTTAGGGGGTGTTTCCTCCTTTTTTCGAAAATAAGACAAATATTCTCAGGCTCGTAACTTTTGATAAGTAAGACTAAATTTGATGAACTTATATATGAAATCAGCATAAAAATCTGATTCTTTTGATGTATCTATTGGTGTCCAAATTCCGTTTTTAGAGTTTTGGTTACTATTGAGCCGGGTCGCTCCTTACTTATAGTTCGTTACCACGAACTGTTTCATTAATGCAAGAACTGAGCGTTATAGAAACAGCTTTGTGCCAGCATTCGTTGAAATCATAAATAAATAAAATTGTAATGTATCTTGTTAATGTCTCATGTGTATTTTTAATGTGTCAGTTTTTTTGCTTCATTTTTATTTGACAGGCCAGTTGGATTCATTGCTGTGTGATTTTTATAATGTACTTATGCTTTTACTTATGCCTTCATTTTTATTCATTTTACTTATATTACTTACTTTTACTTACTTTACTTACATTTTACTTATGTGCTTATGTTTGTGTACTTTAGTAGCTTACTCATATTTATTCATTTTATTGCTGTACTTATTTTATTTGACAGGCCAGTTTGGTTCATCGCTATAGGCTATGTTTTTAATATTGCACTTATGTACTAATTTTTTTTTTTATACAATGTAGGCTAGCTGACTGAAGGCAACAGGTTCGGCAGTTTCTTATGTTGTGAGAGTTTGCTTGATAATAAAGTACTATTCATTCATTCATACCTTCCAAATATTTTTGATACCAAAATCAAAACGTTTAGAATTTATTTGAGGTAACCCCCTAAATTTAGTTTAGGTCGACTGTACTATATAGACAACTCGAGTCTTTTTGAACGAAGGCGTAACCGTGCAGCATTACTGTAAATGAAAATGGCAAGCTTAATATATGTTATTTTAATAATTCTAAATCGATTACAAATCTCAGAAATTCTAATCAATAGCAACTTTGCCCTCTTTGGGTCGAAATTGTAGTTGAATTCTACGTAATGACATAAAATGCCTCTTTACTTCAGCACATTTTTTTGGCTACTGAAAAAAGGGACTAGAAATTCAAAAATTTTTTTCAAATGAGCTTTATGCCCATTACCTTGGACCATTTGTTCGACACGATAATCCCGGGGAAAAAATAATAATCAAACATCCTTGACCTTCACTCTCGAACGAAAAATCCTTTTTCATAGATGGGATCTTGAAACTTTTCTGTAGTGTTTCCTGATGTGCTGAGTTTGATAGTCTAATTTTCATCACGGTCATTTGCCCTCCAGGATATATTTCCCCCTTTTTGAAAAAAATTAAATAAAAAAAAACAAGTTTTCTTAACTGAAATTAAGGAACGACGTTAAAACTTTAAACGAACAGAAATTATTCCGCATATGAAAGGGGCTGTCCCCTCCTCAACGCCTCGATCTTTATGCTAAAGTTTTTTATTGTTTATAAAAAATAAGAGTTTTGAGAAAGTCAAACTTTAGCGCAAAGAGTGAGGCGTTGAGGAGGGGGACAGCCGCTTTCAAATACGAAATAATTTCTGTTCGTTTTAAGTTTTAACGTCGCTCCTTACATTCAGTTAAAAAAACTTGTTTTTTTATTTAATTTCTGACAGTTTTTGAATTAATGCAGGTTTTGAATTTGGCTCACCGGACATGAATTATTAAAACAAAATTTGCATATTAATTTTACTTTTATTTGGTTAAATAACTTTCTCGAAACTTGTTTAATTTTATTTACGAACGTTTTTATTAGCAATAAATATATGTAACTTACGAATTAACTTACGTAATGAACTTCTATTTTCATATATTTATAATGTGTGTATTAGGGGGCTCGCCCCCTAGTCAATACCTCGCTCTTTAAGCTAAAGTTAGAATTTTGTTCCAATTCTTTAAAAATGACCCATTAATCACAAAGGCTTTTATGTAGAATAAATAGATCTTATGAAAGTACTAAAAAATCTTTGGCTTAAAGAGCGAGGTACTGACTAGGGGGTGAACCCAATCATAGACGTAATATTTTCTGTTCGTTTTAAGTTTTAACGTCGTTCCTTACTTTCAGTTAAGAAAACTTGTTTTTTAATTTAATTTTTGAAAGTTTTTGAATTAATGCAGGTTTTGAATTTGGCTCACCGGACATGAATTATTAAAACAAAATTTGCATATTAATTTTACTTTTATTTGGTTAAATAACTTTCTCGAAACCTGTTTAATTTTATTTACGAACGTTTTTATTAGCAATAAATATATGTAACTTACGAATTAACTTACGTAATGAACTTCTATTTTCATATATTTATAATGTGTGTATTAGGGGGCTCGCCCCCTAGTCAATACCTCGCTCTTTAAGCTAAAGTTTGAATTTTGTTCCAATTCTTAAAAAATGACCCCTTAATCACAAAGGCTGTTATTTAGAATAAATAGCTCTTATGAAAGTACTAAAAAATCTTTGGCTTAAAGAGCGAGGTACTGACTAGGGGGTGAACCCAATCATAGACGTAATATTTTTTGTTCGTTTTAAGTTTTGATGTTACTCCTTATTTCCAGTTGGAAAACTTGTTTTTTTATATTTAATTTCTGATTTTTTTTTTAAATAATGCTGGGAAATCCGGCGCCCCCTTCATATCAAGGTCCCTTCCCCCATGAAAACTTCCTTTATGTATAGATCTTTCCACATAACCCCCGACCCCCCCCCCCTATTACCAGAAAAAATCCCCCCTGAAAACGTCTGTATACTTCCTAATAACCAATATTATATGTTAACATTGGGTAAAGTTCATAACTTTCAGCCCTCCCCCCGGTTACTTTGGGGGATTAAGTCTTCCCAAAGGACATAGTTATCATATTTTCAACCATGCTGAACACAATGGCTATCTCAAAATTTTGATCAGGTGAATTTGGGAAAAAAATGAGCGTGGGAGGGGGCCTAGTTGCCCTCCATTTTTGGTCACTTTAAAAGGGTACTAAAACTTTTCATTTCCGTTCCAATGAGTCCTCCTACGATATTCTTGGACCACCGGGTTAATACGATTACCCATGGAAAAAAAAACAACAAATAAACACGCGTGATCTTTGTCCGAGAGATCCGTGATCTTTCTTCTGGCAAAAAATGCAAAATTCAACATTTTTGTAGATAGGAGCTTGAAACCTCTACAGTAGAAGTCTCTGATACGCTGAATATGATGGTGTGATTTTCGTTAAGGTTCTATAATTTTTAGGGGGTCTTTCTCCCTTTTTTCGAAAATCAGCCAAATTTTCTCAGGCGTTTAACTTTTGATGGGTAGGACTAAACTTGATGAAAGTTATATATTTGAAATAGCATTGAAATCTTATTCTTTTGATGCATCTATTGGTATCAAAAACCGGTTTTCTAGAGCTTCGGTTACAATTGAGCCGGGTCGCTGCTTGCTTACAGTTCGTTACCAGGAACTGTTTGATCATGTAAAATTTCCAAGGCTTGCAGTTTTGACGCGTAATGTCAAACGGGGTAAATTTTATATATTTGTAATTAAACTAAAAAGCAGATTCTTTTAATGTATACATTGTTGTCTAAACTCCTTTTCGTTTATAGTTTTGGTCACTGAAGCCCTAATCCATATTACTTACAGTTCTTTGCCGCGAACTATTTGAAACAAAATTTTTTGCCTAAAAATAAAGAAAAATATGCCTTCAAGTAAAAATTCCGATACAGCTAATCAGCGTAGAACTATCATGAATCTATATGAACATCCTCCTGGTTTCAGGGATCATACAATCAAATGGTGCTGCATTCTGCCGTAAACATATGCACAGTACATACAAAATGAAAGCTTTTTGTATATGTTACGGTGAAAGACCGAAATCAAACAGTTCGTGGTAGCGAACTGTAAGTAAGGAGCAAGTCGGCTTAATAATAACTGAAACTCTAAAAAACGGAATTTTGATACCAATAGATACATCAAAAGAATTTGGATTTTTATGCTGATTTTAAAAATACAAGTTTCATCAAGTTTAGTTTTACCCATCAAAAGTTACGAGCCTGAGAAAATTTGCTTTATTTTCGAAAAAAGGGGGTAAATCCCCATAAAAGTCATAGAATCTCAATGTAAATCACACCATCAGATTAAGCTTATCAGAAACCTTACTGTAGAGGCTCCTATCTTCAAAATGTGGAATTTTGTATTTTTTGCCAGAAGAAAGATCACGGATGCGTGTTTATTTATTTTTTTGTATGTTTTTCCCAGGGGTAATTGGATCGCCCCAGTTGTCCTAGAATGTCGCAAGAGGGCTCACTCCAATGGAAATTAAAAGTTCTAGTGCCCTTATGAATTGACCAAAAAATTGGAGGGCAACTATGCCCCCTCACACGCTCATTTTTTTCTCAATGTCACCGGATCAAAATTTTAAGATAGCCATTTTGTTCACCATAGTCAAAAATTTAATAAATATGTCAATGAGGACGGTTTAATCCCCCGCAGTCCCCGGGGAAAATACTGCAAGCAATGAACTTTGCCCATTGTTTACATATAGTATTGGTTATTGGGAAATATACAGACGTTTTCAGATTTTTTTTTCTGGGGGGGGGGGTCGGGGGAGGGGTTACGAAATAGGATCTTTCCATGGAGAAATTGTTCATGGGGGAATATAATTTCCATGAAGGGAGTGCTGGATTTTCCAGCATTATTTAAAAAACAATCAGAAATTAAATAAAATAAAAACAGGTTTTTTCAACTCAAAGTAAGGAGCTACATTAAAACTTAAGACGAACAGAAATTATTATGTATATGAGGGGGTTCGTCCCCTCCTCAATACCTTGCTTTTTACAGTAAAGTATTTTTAGTAATTTCAAAAGAGCTATTTAATTTTAATTAATGGGCCTTTGTGATGTAGGGGTTATTCTTAGAGAATTGGAACAAAATTCAAACTTTAGGGTAAAGAGCGAGGTATTGACGAGGGGGCTAACCCCTTCATATACGTAATAAAATAATATGAATATAGAAGCTTGAAACGTAAGTCAATTCGTAAGTTACGTCTGTTTATTACAAATAAAAACGTTTCCAATAAAATTAAAAAGTCTAGTGCTCTTTATAAGTAACTAAAAAAATTGGAGGGCAAATAGGCCCCCTCCCATTTTTTCTCAAAATCATCCGATCAAAATTTTGAGAAAGCCATATAGCCATAAAAAGCAAAAATTAACAGGCAAATTTCGGTTTAATTAGTATTGTATGGTGAACCAAAATCAAAACCTGCATTAGTTCCAAAACGTTCAGAAAGTAAATAAATAAAAAAACAAGCTAAAACGAACTGAAATTATTCCGTATATGAAAGGGGCTGTCCCTTCCTCAATGCCCCGCTCTTTACACTGAAGTTTTTTTTTATTGTTTTAAAAAGTAGAGCTGTGAGAAAGAGTCAAACTTTAACGTAAAGAGTGAGGTGTTGAGGAGGGGACAGTCCCTTTCATATACGGAATAATTTCCGTTCGTTTTAAGTTTGTCACCCCTGACTTTCAGGAATTTTTTTTTTTTTAATTTAATCTGGTACATGTCGACATTCGCCGGTGAAAGCCCGAAATTCCTTTTTCTCTGCCTGGGTTTAGTCAGCTTTGCAAGTCAGCTTTGCCAGTCTAATACAAGTATTGATGGTAAAAGTTAAAGTTAGGTTGAAGTGGGTAAATTAGTTGATAAATCTGAGAAACCGTTTGAAAACCTAGCCTAACTTATCACCATTAAACCTTGCATAAAGTTAAAATAGCTGCCTGGAAAAGCTGACCAAAGCTTTTACAGTTAAAATAAAAAGAAAAAATTTCGGACATTCACCAGTAAATGTCGACATTCTCCAATTTCGGTCTTTCACTGTAACATATGTACAGAAGTAGTAACAGTTAAATAATATTGTTTTGTTGCACACCAGCTTTTGGAGAAGGGCAGAAAGTCGTTGTGTCCATCGTGTGGTGTGGGGGTGGCTAATCCTTAAAAAACGAATTGTAAGAATCAAATTTTTAAACTTTTTGTGAGTGGTCAAATTTTTCATCGTTATGGATAGGAAGTAAATGTTTTTACTTTTATAACTATAATAAATGAAATGATATTAACATTTTGATTACTAAATATCAGTATATGTATATTAAACTGACAATGCACATTCATTTGTATTTTTTCAGTAAAGTGCAAATTTTGTTCTGGCCTTGGGAAGGCATCGGGGTTCAGAACTTATGTTAATTTCTGCTCGTTTTGAGTTTGACTCGGTTAATTATTGTAATTTCTGTTCGTTTTGGGTTTCATTTATTTATCAATGCTGATTTGTTTTAGTTTCACGCTTTGTAGATTATTTGATTTGATTTTTGTTCATTTTTTTGTTTAATGAAGTTCTTTAGTTTTCTTGGAAAAACTTATTTTCTAGAAAAAGTTTTTTTTTAATTAATTTCTGATCTTTTTATATCGACATAGTCTTTTCAGAGGAAAATAAAACAACGCTTGAAATACTTTCTTTTTATTAAGACTTTATACTTTGGCCTGCTATTTGTATGCCGGAGAAAAATTTTCAGCAATTTTTAACAGCATACACCCTTTTAAAAATCTGAACACAAGCAGTACTGTTTAACTTAGTTTCATATCTCCTCTAGTTGACCTGTGATGGAAAACTTAATACCATTCGCAAAAAAATCCGTTTACTCTCTTTGATAGCTTGGATACACTTACGCTATTTGGATTTTGTTAAATTGAAAGAGTGAAAGAACCACCAAATATTTGAACATAAGTCTCTTAGCTGTTCTTGGAGTATATCTTACATGCAGTGTAGTGAATTGGCATTCAAAGTGAGCATTTTGATTCAGTCAACTTGATGCACTTAGTTTTTAAGCACATAAAAATTGTAACTGTGGAACACTAGAAGCTATGTTATAAATTATATGAGAAACTTTCAATTTGAATTTTATATGCCCCCAGGGCATAGCTTATCACCCTTGCCTCGAGGGCTCTAAGGGGGTTATCATTCTCAAAGACCTAATTTCCAGAACTTTCAATTGTGATGAACAAAATGAATATCTCTAAATTTTGATTAAATGTGTTTAGGAAAATGGTTGGCGTGAGAGGGGCATTAGTCGCTATCCAATCATTTTCAACTATTAAAAAAGGCACTAGCCCTTTCGATTTCCAATTGAATGAGCCCTTTTGATGTTTCTACGGCAACCCTTTCTATATAAACTTTATATGCCCCTAGGACATAACTTACAACCCCTGCCCTGAGAGCTGTGGGTGGAGGGGTTGTCATCCTTAAAGACGTAATTGCGAAAACTTTAAACTACGTTGAATAAAATGGCTATCTAAAAATTTTGATTGGATGTGTTTTGGGAAAAGGTGGGCGAGAGAGGGGGGTTGGATGACCTCAAATCACTTTTGACTATTAAAAATGGTACTAATACTTTGAATTTCAAATCGAATGAGCCCTTTTTCAAGTTTCTACGACAAAGATTTCAATAAAAACCATATATGCCCCCAGGGCATAACCTATAGTCCTTGCCCTGAAGGTTGTGGGTGGGTGTCCTCCTTAAAAATATGTTTTCGATCTTGATATCAACTACCCTGAACAAAATGGCTATCTCAACATTTTATTGGATGTGTTTGGGGGAATGATGGGTGTGGGGGGGGGGCTAGTTGCCCTCCAATAACTTTGGACTATTAAAAAGTGCACTAGCCCTTTGAATTACAAGTCGAATGAGCTTTTATTGAAGACCTTATATACATTGAAGACCTTCTTTAAAAACCTTATATACCCTCAGGGCATAACCTTGCCCTGAGGGAGATGAGGGAGTGTCCTTGTCAAAAACTTATTTTATATCTGGAAATCAACTACGCTGAACAAAATGACTATCTCAAAATTTTGTTTGGATGTGTTTGGGGGAATGATGGGCGAGGGGGGGGGCTAGTTGCCTTCCAATCACTTTCGACTATTAAAAAAGGGAGCTAGCCCTTTGCATTTCCAGTCGAATGAGCCTTTCTTGAAGTTTCTACGACAACACCTTCTATAAAAACCTTATATACCCCAAGGGCATAACTTAAAACGCTTGCACCGAGGGTTATAGGGAAGTGTCCTCCTCAAAAACATACTTTCTAGTCTGGAAATCAACTACGCTGGACATAATGGCTATCTCAAAATTTTGATTGGATGTGTTTGGGGGAATGATGGGCGTGGGGGGGGAGGGCTAGTTGTCATCCAATCACTTTCGACTATTAAAACGGGCACTAGCCCTTTGAATTTCCAATCGAATGAGCCTTTTTTGAAGTTTATACGACAACACCTTCTATAAAAATCTTAGATGCCTCCAGGGCATAACTTAAAACGCTTGCCCGAGGGTTGTGGGGGAGTGTCCTCCTCGAAAAGATATTTTCTATTTGGAAATCAACTATGCTGAACAAAATGGCTATATCAAAATTTTGATTGGATGTGTTTGGGGGAATGATGGGCGGGGAGGAGGGGGGATAGTTGCCCTCCAATCACTTTCGACTATTAAAAAGGGCACTAGCCCTTTCAATTTCTAATCGAATGAGCCCTTTTTGAAGCTTCTACGACAACGCCTTCTATAAACACCTTTTATTCCCCCAGGGCATAACTTACAACCCTTGCCCCGACGGTTGTGGGGGAGTGTCCTCCACAAAAAGATATTTTCTATCTGGAAATCAACTACGCTGAACAAAATGGCTATCTAAAAATTTTGATTGGATATATGTGGGGGAATGATGGGCTTGGGGGTGGGCTAGATGACCTCCAATCTCTATCGACTATTAAAAAGGGCACGAGCCCCTAGAATTTCCAATTAAATGAGCATGTTTTTAAGCTTCTATGAAAACGCCGTCTATAAAAAACCTTATATGCCCCCAGGGCATAACTTAAAACGCTTGCCCTGAGGGTTGTGGGGGAGTGTCCTCCTCAAAAAAATATTTTTTATCTGGAAATCAACTACGCTGAACAAAATAGCAATCTCAAAATTTTGATTGGAAGTATTTGGGGGAATGATCGGCAGGGGTGGGGGGGGGGTTGGCTAGTTGCCCTCCAATCACTTTCGGCTATTAAAAAGGGCACTAGCCCTTTGAATTTCCAATCGAATGAGCCTTTTTTGAAGTTTTTACGACAACGCCTTCTATAAAAACCTTATATGCCCTCAGGGCATAACTTAAAACCCTTGGCCCGTGGGTTGTGGGGGAGTGTCTTCCTCAAAAAGATATTTTCTATGTGGAAATCAACTACGCTGAACAAAATGGCTATCTCAAAATTTTGATTGGACGTATTTGGAGGAATGAAGGGCGTGGAGGAGGGAGGGTAGTTGCCCTCCAATCACTTTCGACTATTGAATAGGGCTCTAGCCACTCCAATTTGCAATCGAATGAGCCCTTTTCGAAGTTTCTACGATGACTCCTTCGATACAAAGTGCCCGGGTATGGAGAAAAAAAAAAAAACAGCACATTGTACCTACATCGTTCTTTACTTATGTAGCGCTGGCGCGCTGCCTATGATATAGAGAAGATTTGACCTCGAACACCCCTTCATTGGAGATAAAAAAATTGAACTAAGAATAGAATATGGATAGTAAGAGGGAAAATGGCCCTCCGATTGTTGCGGCAATATTTTACTATGAATAAGTTTACATGACACTATTAGGCAGCATAGGAAAGTCTTAATAATGAATATAGAAGATATTGAAAAATTTAGGCCAATGCAGGTTGGTTTTTATATATTAACCATATCATTCACTTTCCTATGCAAAAAAGTAAAAAGGAGAGCATTACCCAGGAGTAGTATTTTTCTAACAAATCTTCACCTACAAATATAAATATCCCAACCTAAAAAAAATTTTTGGTATTTCAATCTCTTTTTAGAAAATCTTAAGTGTTCATCTTTTTCAGTGGTAATGTTTCCTTGTCTAGGCATTTTATTTATTCATTAATTTTTTTTTGTAAGTACTTAGTTAGTCGTCCAAAAACTGACATTACTTTTGCAGCTATGTTATTTTTGCCTTTCCTCTTTTACATATATTTAAACTTATTTCCTTAATAACATTTATTTTGATAAGTTGCACATATCTTTTTAATCGGGTACACTGTAAAACTACAACTTCCTGATTATTCTTTAATATTGGAAAACGTCAGTAATTGAAATGTTGGGTTTCATTTTGGTTAAATTTGGTTAAAAAACACGAAAATTTTTCTTTTTCATATGTTACTAAAACCTTTTCAACGCATTTTCAGGCAAAAGTAAACTTGAAACAAATTTAAAATCAAGAATTTCGGTAGTTTTACAAAACCCCTTTTAAACCATCAAATAATAGCTAATCTGTTGCCAAACGTTGAAACATTAAAACATTGGACTGTAGAAAATAACACACCAAAATTGGAACGAGGAACATAAACCGTATACATCTAAGGAACTTTCAAAGAACTAGTAGCAGTTGGATTCAATCTGAAGCGTACTGCGACATAGATATGACAACTGGCCAATAAAGAATATTAAAAATAAGTAATGAAAACACAAACATTGAAACAGTCGAAAAACTTCTAACTCGTAACTTGCATTTCGTTTCAGAAACTTTTGACGGGTCAAGCACATCGCTCCTCGGCAAGATTGTGAACTTCCTTCGGACATGGACTAAAAAAAAACAGGCATTAGCACAATAGGCTATAAAGTGAGAGCCTATGTTTCTAATATCTCGTATAGAATTTTGAGACAAACTCCTAAAAATAACTACAAAATTATTTAGTGTGATTAGTTTTTGTAAATAGTAGATTAGCTCACCCAACATATTTATATCGTATACAACGCAATATTACTGCCTAAGTAAAAGGCAATATGACTTCAAACCATTGTTGCTATTTTTGTTCACCAAGTGACTTCATATGGAAGAAGTTTTTGCAGAGAAACTATGGAGGGGGCTCTTTCGATAGGATCTGAAAAGATCCTTCCCTTTTTAAGTTTTGAAACTCATTTGAAAACAACCATCCTTCATTCCCCTTGAAGCTACTCTACATTCCCAAAGACACCTGAACACAATTTTAGAATAGACATTTTGTTAAAAAGAAAGTGAACAGGCCCAATAACTATTCCTTCGGGGATGATTAAAACCAAACAGCACTTTGGGAAAAGTCTGTAAGTTATGTAAGTTGCCCATTGTTTATAATATAATTTTTTCTGCCCCTCGTTCCTCATTCTTCTGCTATTAAGGATGTTAATATTTTCTTGTTATTTGAGAATTATTAATTCTTTCATTTCTCTTAGCACCACTCTTAGTTCCATTTATTCAAATCTGACTTTTCTTGCTTTAGCCTCTGCCAAATTATCAATATCTCATCCCAATAGATTGCTTCTAAATTTTTTTTCTATGCTCATGAACGATAAATCGTTTAGTTGCTTCTTGCCCATAGTAGATCTGACGTTTCTTACTAAGTGACGGAAGTACTGATTTCCAAGCACCAAAAAAGTAACAACATATGTGAAAAAGTTGAAAAAAGAACATGTATCTGGAATCGATGGGACCATTGCAGAGATAATGAAGACACGCCTTTGAGCCAGCATAACTCTCTTTCTGGTCATCCGGAATAACAAAAATTCCCAAAAGATTGGACCAGGGGTATACTGGTAAAACTCTTCAAGAAGGGCGTTGAGCTAATCTGTGACAACTGGAGTGGCATCAACTTAACGTCTATCCCTTGTAAAATACTAGCCACAGTCATATTACAACACTTAGGAACAGTCTTAGACTAACTCTTCAGGGAAGAGCAAAACGGCTGTCGACTTGTAAAGTATTACTCTGATCGTATTTTCATGCTTAAAATAATGGTTTGGCATTCAAGGAAAAGGGAAAAAACAAAATATACATACTCTTCATTGTTTTTGAAAAGGCATTCAATTCCATCGATCAAAAGAATTTAGGGAAGATTTTGAATTACTACGGAGTACCTGATAAGGTATTCAAGATGATAATCGCACTCTATGAAGATAATGAATGTTGTGTGCGCAGAGAATATTGGGATACTCTTCTCTTAGAAATAATGTATGGTGTCAAACAGGGATGTGTCCCATCCCCATTCCTGTTTGTTATTGTTTTGGCCGACAGGTCCAATCTTTTGGACCTGGAATTTGCTAACAACGTTGTTCTTCTTGAAGATCCGAAACAGAGATTGCAGCTGCTACTCGAGACCATAGATGAAAGACCAAAAAAGTGGGGTTTACAGTGAATGTCAGTAGGATAAAGATCATGGCTACATCTTAAGTACCTCGGAGTTGGATTGATTATAATGATGAAATAGCCATCAAAATCAAGAGGAGTATTGGACAAGCTACATTGGCTTTTAATAGGTTGTAACCAATCTGGCGCAGTAGGAAATACTCTTTGCGTTTGAAGCTCCACCTCAAGAATAGCAATGAAGTGTCCATTCTGCTCTATCCAAGTGAATGTTGAAGCTAAATGTCCAACTGGAGAAATGCGTCCTAGCCTATAAAAACATTTGCCTTAGAAGAATACTGAACATATCGTGGCAGGTAAAGGTCACGAACATTGAAAGTTGTCAGCGAACAAGTCAACTATTAGTTACTGACCTTCTAAAAACGTAGGAGGTTGGTCATATTCTTCGTAGGCAGGATTATCGATTCCCATGTGGATTTCATTAGTGATGCTCTGAAGGGAGGCACAAAAGAGAAAGACCTAGACACACCTTGTGATGGTAGTATGAACAAGATCTGAGTAGAGGAAGATGTCTCTTCAACCACAATGGGAGGACGTCATGGCTGCAGTTCTATTCTGTGATGTCTGGCGAGGCTTTGAAGACACCCGATGTACAATTCCTGGCTCTGGAGGATCTAACATCTAAGGTAAACGACCGCTCATTACTGGGTATTGACACTGCAGTCGCTAATAATATTTGATAGACAACCCTTAAGTTTCTTCATTTCTATATTTTACAATTATTTCTAACACATCTAGAAGCTTCTTTAAGGATATGTTTCGATGTTGAATTATTTTTTTCATATCTTCGAGTTCATGGAATTACTGAATGGGATCTAAATCATCTCTGATCAAAAGACACTTGCGTAACTAGGATATCAAAAAGACATATCTGCAATATCACAGAAACTTCTAAGGATATTGAGTTGAAATTTACTGAACAAACAAGTAAAGCACTATGTACGTCAAAAATGTCAAAAAGGGTATCTGGAATATCTTAAGAACTTCTAAGAATATTAAGCTGAAACTTGGTGAGCAAAATCGTGACGCTATACGCATTGAAGATATAAAAAAGCCGCATTTGTAATGTCCATAGAATGACCAAGTGTACTAAGTTGACATTTTCAGGAAATTTCAAGGGCAATGTTGAACTAAATCAAAAGACGCTAAGTACATCGTTTTTGTCAAAATAATTTATATCCAATAACTCAGGAGCAGCTAAAGGTAAAAATTTGAACCTTTCTGCAAAAGTTGGAGAGATATTCAGCTAAAGCATAAGCCACTTTTCGCATCCAGTTTGTCAAAAGGGTATATGTGCAATTTCTCAGGAACATTTATGGGTATCAATCTGAACTGTTAGGAAATAGTCAGGAGGATGCTGAACAGAACCAAGGTCGCAAGGTGCATCAATGTTGTCAAAAAACATATTTGTAATATCTCAGGAACAGCTAGGAGCAATAAGTCAAAAATTTTAGGGGATTTCAAGGGGGATATTGAAATACTATTGGTATTAAATTGGTATTAATTGGCATTCTGATAAGTAAAAACTATTGGTATTAAAATGAAACTTTCATGGAAATTCAAGGGGGATATTGAACTAAATCAAAAACACGCTGTGCGTCCGAAGTATCAAAAGACAATATGTACAGTATCTCAGGAACGATTAAGTGTATTAAGTTAAAACGTCATAAAATGATTTGTGGAATTTTGAAATAAATACAAAGAAACTATGTGCCTCACGGTTGTTAAAATGCTATATGTGTAAAATCTCAGAAACAGCTAAGGTATTAAATTGAAGTCTCCTAGAAATACGGAGTGGTAACGTTGAAAGGTCCATGAAAATCTTATATGGGAAACTTGCATAATTTATAACCCTAGCCCCAGAGACTATGGATGGTATTTTCAACCCCGGAGGCATAGTTATTTGACCTCTGGAATGTTTTCAACAAAATTGCCATCTCAAAATTTAGTTCTATGTAATTGGGGAAAATAGGGCGAAGGGTGAGGGAGGGGGTTTGTCCTCCGATCACTTGTGCCACTTAAGAAGTAGCACTAGAACTTCTGATTTCCAATCAAATTAACCCTCTGTGAAGTTTATATGACCATCCCTTCCATATGAAGTGCCTCTTGGGAAAACAATAATAGTAAAACATTAAAGCCTTACGGTTCTTTACTATAGGCCACTCTAAAGCGTTGCCTATGATTAAATAAAAAAGACAGGTTTTTCAACTGAAAGCAAGGAGCAATATTAAAACTCTAAAAACATTATTTATTATGCATATGAGGGGATTCCCCTTCCTCAACTGGTCTTTACAATAAAATGTTGAAACTCTTCAAAAATACTTTCCACTCAAAATCAGCGGCCCTTGTGTTTTTGTACTCTTTCATAAGGAATCGAGAAACAAAAAAAAAAATCAAATTTTAGCTTAAAGAATGAGGGTTGAGGAAGGAGTAGCATGCCATCGTACACGTAATAATTTATGTTAGTTTAAAGTTTTAATGTCGCTACTTACTTTCAACTGAAAAAACTCGTTTTTATGTAGTTTTTGACTGTTTTTCAAATTATACCAGGGAATCCCTTTCCCATTTATGGTTCGCTACAAAAAATCAAATTTTAAAAAATCAACTGTCTGATTCGCACTAAAAACATTATGAAATGCTGAAAACAAATGAATTTGTACATGTGTGTTATTACTATGCATTACGTCTTAATTATTGTTTCTTAGCTGCCCTTGTCATAGAGATTTCCCTACTTAAGTTAGGCTAACACTCTGCTGGGATTTTCTTCAAATCCCCAAAAATTTCTTTTTATTTTATTTGTTAGCGTAATTATAGTGTCCAACTGATCCACTCACCAAACAAATTTTTCAAACGTAATGAAACAGTTCATGGTAACGAACTGTAAGTAAGGAGCAACACGGCTCAATAGCAATAAAACAGAGTTCTAACAACAAGAGATAAATCAAAATAATAAGATTTTATGGTGATCCAAAATATATAAAGTTCAATAAGTTTGATGCTACCTGTCAAAAGTTATTGACCTGAGAAAATTTATTCAATTTTCGGAAAAGGGGGAAACACCCCCAAAACGTCAAACCATCAGATAAAGCATATCTGGAACCATATTATAGAGGTTTCAAGAGGTTTCTTATATAAAAAAATGTGTAATGTTTTTTTTCAGGAATTGTCATTTTGAATCAGTGATCCTGGAAGGTCGAGAAAGGGCATTTTTGATTAGAAATCAAAATTTATAATGCTCTTTTCAAGTAGCCGAGCGTTTGATAATAAAATATTTTGAGTTAAAGTTCCAATTTGATTTTCAACGAAATTTTTAAAGTTTTTTTGAAAGGGCTATTACATAAAATTTTGGACGGAAGAGTGTCACATAAAATGGCAATCCGCGATCCATTTCTAAACAAGTCAACGGATAAATAAATCTGTATGCATGGCGTCAAAGAAAATTAATTTCAGAATTAGTGTTTATATCCGTTTCCCCACTTACAGAGGAAAAGAGGGGGTAAATAAAGATCCTGTACAGCAGTCTACAAGACTTGTTTTCTGGGGTTTCCCAGTGCGAGAAGAATGAATATGTTATTTTGATTGCTCTGTCATTCACCTTTTTCCCAGTTTTCCAGTTACAAGGGAAAAAGAGGGTGAAATCAAGACATCCTCTAAAATGAAAAGATAGTCAGATGGCTCTACAGAACTTGGAGAGGAAAGGTCTATCAACTCTGTTTTAAAAACCCTCTAACACTGTTTTGACGTGAGTTTAATATCCTATTCCGTGGTGCGTCTCTTTTGCTGTTTGCTGAAGATTCACTACCTACTGGTAGGTTTAATCGGTCAAGCAATAATGCAGGCTTGCCGTCCCCGATCTTTGCTTGCTCCTTTACAAGTATACCTTGGATTCCAGCTATACCAGCAATCTGGTTCACCTTTTCTCATCTACCAGATGAATAGGCTGTGTTTTTCTAGTTCTTACTTTGTAGTGCTTCGATTCGAGGGTTCTGCCCCAGTAGCTCATGGTACAGAATTTTCAGGAATGACTTCTAAAACCTTCATCCAGTTCATTGGCGACGTGAAGTGAGACGTGAAGACGTCAAGTACGGAGACGGAGTACGGAGACGTGAAGTGTGTTGATATTTTTACATAGAAAATAATACGCAAATCAATACTTCAAACTGTGGTTTTGCTGAAAACGAAACGAAAATAATGAAATGCATGCTACAAAATGAGTTGTGTTTGCTAAAAAAATTGATGTGTGTGACAAAAAATCGATTCTTGCTTGAATTATGCAAGAAGCAAAGAATGTCACGTGCCAAGAGCAGTCATGGCCCATGAATGATAATTCATTTCTTGTTATTCCATCAAATGGTTTCATCATTTGCTTCGATGAGTTATTCCCATAAGAAATTCCAATTAGGGCTTACGTTCGTAATAAAATATAATTACGAATCAAAAACTCATCTTACGCTATCGCTTTAAAAATAATCGTTGACAGGTTTTTGCGAATAATCATAGTACGTTCCCATGGTTCCCTTGAATTTTAAAAGAACGTGTGGGCACTAGACCAAATAAACAATAGCATGGAACTGGTTGCTATAGCTTGGCATAGGTAAACACTTAACTATTATGTAACCATCACGTGTGCGCAATAGTTCAATAATCAATAATACTTGTTGGTTGCTAGGTCTCCGTTGGAATTGGTTACTAGGGTATGGCTTAGGTCAAAAATTAACTATGATACAACACCAACGTGTTGGTTAAATGTAAGACAATAATATCCCCTAAACCTATTTCTAGTAATTGTTTTCTCCCTCCAGTAGGAACTATTTGCCGGAGATAGAAACACACGATCCATAGCTTACGAAGAAAGAGGGGAATTGTCATTAAGATCAAGAAGCCTATTGCATGGAACATATTTCCAAGAACTTAATAACAGCAATTGCTTGTTGGTTCAGCTGACTAAGGCGTCACTCCATTGGGAAATACATGGTCTTATGCTAGATTCCTAAACCAAACAAAATCTTTGATGAAAAATTATAAAGGTTCTCTGAATCAAAACACGTCTTGCATAAGCGGATTGGGAAATGCCTTGATGAAACATCTTGAGGAAAAAAACGCCTTGAAGAAAAAACCTTGAAAAATATCTTGAAGAAAGAAAAAAAAAGAAAATTTCTTGAAGAAAAAATGTATTGAACATAAAAAATATCTTGAAAAAAACATCTCGAAGAAGATGTCTTGAAGAAAAAAACTAAAAAAATAATAATTAACACCTTCTAAAGCTTATGTAACACCTAAGTGTGCAATACGTAATTTCCAGTTTCATCTGGGGGTTCTCAGCTTGACTTGCGGCCCATAAGCTTTATCGAAACGAGTCCGGTGAGATTACGCCCTCCTCAATAAATTTGCATAGGTAAACAATCTCCTAGTTCGTAACAACAATATGTGCGCAATAGATCAATAATCTATAATACTTGCTGGTTGCTAGGGATCTGAAACTGGTTGCTTTGGAGGGCTGTCATGGGACCTTAAAAGCCTACACTACTTACTACTACTACTATGAATAAAGGAGTCAATTTCTGACAATTCACGCATAAGTGTTTTTTTTTTTACTTTGGTGAAAACAATAGATAATATTAAGTTCAACAGTTTAGCCTGCTTAAATATGTCTATTTTTTAGAAGTATGGAAGCTTATACTTGAACACCTCAACTAAAAAAAAAATATTCCAGGAAAACCATCCAAATTTCGTAATGCTATAAATATTACTGAAATAGAAAAAAATAAGTGAGGCTTAATGCTTTGAATAAACACAACTTTTTAACTTATGTATTTTTTACACACTGATGTTTTGTAGATATTCTGTTACCTTGGACAAAAATAATTCTTTACTTGACGTTCACCACCATACAGACCATGCAATAAATTTTTTATATATATTTTTTCAGTATAGATTCATGCTCTATGCCGAAACTTACCAACAGACGAAGAGAACATCATTGCAAAAGAAAATCCAAAGAAGAGATCATGTCCCCGAAAGTATGACACTTTAGGCAATTTAGAATCTGCGTATGATGTCAATGTGATGAGTGATAAAAGAGACGTTATTCCTATGCCTAGTTTAGCAGCAGTTTCTGAATCCGGCAGAAGGAAGGCTAGCCATGAAGCCATCACAATCATGAGAGCGGGGATGTATATAGAAATCAAAGCAATTAGGAGGGATTTTCTGAGTTTCAGCTCTAGCCAAGCTATTTGAAACAGCGAGTCTTCTGGATCGATAGACACTGTAAGAGAACATTACGGATAAACATAAAGACTGATTATTTGTGCGGGGATACAATATTCAGGAAATATCCTTTTTTCCTCTTCCCTTAGACCCACAGTTCCTATCCATTTCTTAGAAACATCGTATTCTGAGCCCCGTTATTAACGTGGAAAAGCAAGTTTTTGCAGGAAAACGTGGTTATCGATGCATAAGCCTCCTTGGCCTTCCGTATTGTCCCAGTATTTTATCTAAAAAGTGGTTTTTTAAATGATTGTTTCAAATTAAATTTTATTGAAGTAGGAACAAAATTTGTCTTGACACAGACCCTGTAATAAACAAAGTGTATGTTATGTTTTTAATTGTTTTTAAAACCAAAACTTATAATAGTTATAACCTATAATGACCGATGGTATGCTTCTGACGGGTCCCAAGTAATAACAATTATCAATGGCACCTATTTATATAATACTAGCCAGAGATTAAGACAAACTCACTTATTTAACACTTTTGCAAGGACCCCCACCTTCTAATCAAAAAATATACTGTCCCTGAAAGGTTCAACTCAATCTGTCAGTCTTGAGACAAACAGGGTATACTTATAACACTATGCATACAATTTGGAATTTTATAATAAATCATACTGAGTGCAATTTTTAGATAATGATGTATAGTTACTTAACTCAATAGGCTTAGAATAAAAAAAACGTATACTCTTTTGTGAGCATCCTAAACAAGCTGACTCTCATATAAAAGTGCTCTGAAGAGGCTGTTACCTGTTATTTGTTCATTTAGGGACCCACGATAAAAAACAACCATTAAGACGAAGTATAATAAAAAGTTGACGAAAAAAACAACACATAAATGACCAAAAACAGCACAAAAAGTCACGGAGGTGAATAAAATAAATATTTGCTTGAATAATCGCACCTATTCATTTTGGAGAAATTAAATCTTAAGAATACATTCTGCGATTCGTCTGACAACTGAAACTGCGGGTCCACTATTTTTAACTTTGTAAGAATTTGTGAGTTCCTGGAAACGGGTCGTTGTAACGTGGTAACTATAAGTAAAACTAACAGAAATTACAATAAATAACCGAGTCAAACTGAAAACCAGCAGAAATTAACATGAGTAGGGCTCATAACCCCTATGCCTTCCCAAGGCCAGAACATAATTTGTTCTTTACTGAAAAAATACAAATAAATGTTTTTACTTTTGTAACTTTAATAAATCAAATAATATTAACATTTTGATTACTAAATATCAGTAAATGTAAATTAAACTGACACTGCACATTTATTTGTATTTTTTTTTAGTTAAGTGCAAAATATGTTCTGGCCTTATGAAGGCATAGGGGTTTTGAGCCCTACTCATGTTAATTTCTGAACGTTTTGAGTTTGACACGGTTATTTATTGTAATTCCTGTTCGTTTTGCGTTTAATTTATTTATCGATGCTGATTTTTGGTAGTTCCACGCTTGGTAGATTACTTGATTTTATTTTTGCTCATTTTTGGTTCAATCGAGTTCTTTACTTTTCTTTGACAAACTTATTTTGTGGAAAAAGTTTTTTTTAATTAATATCTGTTCGTTTCGTATTAACATAAGGAAAAAGGGAAAAGAAAATAATACTTTAAATTTTTTCGTTTTTATAAGACTTTATTTTTTGGCCTGCTATTTGTATGCTGGAGAAAAATTTTCAGCAATTTTTAACAACACACACCGTTTTAAAAACCTGGACACAAATAGTAGTGTTTAATCTAGTTTCACACATCCTCTAGTTGACCTGAATTAGAAAACTTGATATCATTCGCAAAAAAAAATCTGTTTACTTTCTTCGATAGCTTGGATACACTTACGCTATTTTAATTTGGTTAAAGTTTAAGAGCAGAAGTGGCCCCGAAAGTTTGAACACCTCTGTTGTTCTTGGGATACTGCTGAGACGCCTTATTGGGAATTAGCGTTAACAAAGTGCATTTTGATTTATCTTAAACACACACACACACACACACACACACACACACACACACACACACACACACACACACACACACACACACACACACACACACACACACACACACACACACACACACACACACACACACACACACACACACACACACACACACACACACACACACACACACACACACACACACACACACACACACACACACACACACACACACACACACACACACACACACACACACACACACACACACACACACACACACACACACACACACACACACACACACACACACACACACACACACACACACACACACACACACACACACACACACACACACACACACACACACACACACACACACACACACACACACACACACACACACACACACACACACACACACACACACACACACACACACACACACACACACACACACACACACACACACACACACACACACACACACACACACACACACACACACACACACACACACACACACACACACACACACACACACACACACACACACACACACACACACACACACACACACACACACACACACACACACACACACACACACACACACACACACACACACACACACACACACACACACACACACACACACACACACACACACACACACACACACACACACACTCTGCTTATGAAAGGATGATGTGAATTGGAGCCATCTTCTAGGATTTAGTCACTTTTTATAACTTTGGACTACTAAACAAACTGTTTACAACGAAGAGAATTTTCAAACAGTCAAAATTTTTAAAAAGGGAGAAACACGCGAATCAAATTTTCATAAAAGTAAAAAAATTGTGAACAAAAACTTAAGAAGTCAGAAACATACGAAGAGCGTCAGAAACATACATAATCAGAAACATGGGAATTTTCCAAATTCAAAACATGCTTACAAAACCAGTCAGAGAGAATTTTTTTCAAAGTCAGAAGCAGACGAAGAAATTTTTGAAAAATTAAATAAACACTTACAATATTCTTAAAAAGTAAGACACACATGACCAGAATTTTCAAAAAGTCAGAAACATATGAATTTTCAAAATGTCAGAAACACAAGAACATAACTTAGGAAAGTCAGAAACACACAAAGAGAATCTTAAAAAAATCAAAACACACTAACAAATTCAAAAAGTCAGAAACATGGAAAATATTTTCAAAAAAGTCACACACGAAGAACGTAGCTTGAAAAATCAGAAACATACTAATAGATTTTTCAAAATGTCAGAGAAATAAACAAACATAATCAAATGGTGGATAAAATTTTCAAAAGTAAAAACATGCTTACAAAAATTTGCAAAAACATGCCAATCAAACTTTCAAAAATCTCAGAAACATATAAAAAGATACTTAAAAAGTCGAAAACACGAACTGAATTTTCAAAATAAGAATTACACGAACCTTATTTTCAAACTCTCAGAAAGAAAGTTGAAAAATTCAGAAACATGCAAATAGAATTTTCAAGAGTCATAAACATGTGAACAGAATTAAAAAAAAAGTCAAACGTGTGAACAGAAACTTGAAAAAATCAGAAGCATGTGAATAGAACTTTCATAAAGCGAGAAAAGAGTGAACAGAATTTTCAAAAAGTTGGAAACGTGCGAATAAAAAATGGAAAAACTCAAAAACACACAAACAGAATTTTCAAAATATCATATTTTCAAAATAACCTGGGTTAAATATCTCCATGTTAGGTTTTAAAAACATAAAAAGAGGGTTTTTGAAACATCTTCAAAACACGTGAGTATAATCCAACAGTGAACAGAAGATACAAAATGTCAAAACACACTTTTTCAAGAATTCAAATTCTGTGTCGAAACACACAGAATTTTCAAGTGAGAAACACACAAGCCAAATGTTCAAAAAGTCCAAGAGACTTAAATAGAAAGTACTAAAAACATAACAGCAAAACTTTTAATTAATCAGAAACGATTGAACGGAATTTTCAAAAAGTCAAACACACATGAACAGAAAATAGAAAATTCTGAATCTTTCGAACAGAATTTCAAAAGTCAGAAGGATACAAACTGAATTTTCGACGAGGATGTGGCAGTAATTGACTCGGATGAAGTTCTTTAACTAGTAACGACAAGCCAATGTCACGAATTGTCATGAGAAGGCTTCACCGAACAAAATCCACCCTGAATAAGAAGTGAATCAAACTTATATTAACGTAGATTAGGATCAATTAGGCCAGGTGACCCCTTCTTAAGTACCAAAAATGACGATTTGATGGTGCTCATATTGGTAGATTTTGGTTTGCTTTGTCAATGGAAATTTTGCATTTGGGTAGGAAGCACTATTTAGGACCTTCACCTGATAAAGGCGGTAGCTGATTTTAATTTTACGAGATGCAAACTCTGAATTTGGAATTGCAGGAACTTCAGAGAATGATATGATAAAGAAAATTGTTAAACTTATTTTCTATGCACTAGATCAGTTAATCCCTGCTTTGATATCTGAAGCTGAGCTTGACTTAGTGTTGAATTCTTGCCATCGTTGCGTCTCCTCAAAATGAAGTAATTTTTGAAAAGCTGTATATAGCTTCCAAACCATCCTCAAATTTATAAAAATTTGGGAATAACAACCATACTGCTATCAAGTCTGCTTTCAACACTGTGCTAAATAAAATTCAAAACAGGAATAAAAATATCCGGTATAGTTTACCTGACATTTGCGACTCGTTGGCAATAAACAAAATATAAGAAGACTATTGAAGAAGTGTCTGACGAAAGTGAATAAAATACTGTATACTACCTAAGCGAAAATTTTGGCTTTATGACTAACATCTGTCTTCAACGAAAAATAATGTTAATAAATAATAAAAGAAACTAACTAATTCCAAAAATTCGTCAATAAAATATTGATAAAGTTAGAACAAAAAATAGATATATAGATTTTGGCAGAATCTTGGCTTCATTAAATTACTTGAATCAATATCAGGTGAACCAAATGTTGGGGCTCTGCCTCTTTTTACTTTTAGATAAATGACCTGTTTTTTTATTAGATTTGATTATAGTATAAATTGAATATACAGGCTATGTTTCGCTTCTAAGGCAGTCGTTTCACATAAGTAAAGTTTTGGTTAAAATATATTTCTGTCCGGCTGATCTTGGTCATTGAAAGATAATATTATGTCAAAAAGTCAGTCGATTTTAGCTCTTATTTATTGGATTAGTTCGTGCCATTCTAGGGTCCACCCCAACAAAACCTTTCTTTTATGAAAATAGTGATTTTGTTTGAGGTCACTTTAAGATCTCAGAGTTCGTTTATAGACTTCAGAGTCTTTGTTTCCATGTTAATGTTTTAAGTTTTTTTCGTAGTTTACGTTTAAAAAAAAGTGAGTTATTTTCTACCACCGTATGAGATTTATCCCCAAAGCCTAGCGGGGTAGGAAAGGAGTTTTCGAGATATACCATCATTACAACACTAACAGGAGGCTCTGTTCCCCTCCAAAGAGATAGTTAAAGATATATTATTGGTGACACAGATTGTGACACCTTGGGGCGAATAGTTTAGCCCTTACGTATGAAGCAAAGAAGAGAAAAATATGGTAAATGAAGAAAATAAAATAACAAAGAAAAACGAGTGTAATGTCAACCAGTGGAACAATATGAAGTGAAAATAAGCAAATATTTCGACAAGGACGTACGCCTAGTCGTCCTCAGTGCTAAGAATATGTAAATTTGAGGCGTATTTAGTCTATTTTCTTATAAAATTTCAATTTATTTTCTCAATCACTTTGTGTATTTATTGGGTAGATTAGCTTTTGTTCCTTTGTAAGTATTTTTTATCAATTAAAAGTGCATTTGCTTTATTATAATAATCTGCGGAGTCCATAATCACAGCTGTGTTTCCTTTGTTTGCTCTTGTAATTCACATGTTATTGTCTCTTTTCAGGAAAATACAGTTGTGATTATGGACAAAGAAATAATAAGATCATGGACTTCCAAAGAAATAAAGCCGATCCCACAGATTATTCCCGCGTTACAGCGAGTAACAATAAAAAAATATGATTAGCTCGGAAGGTGCCAGTCCCTGCTCATTTGATCCCTGCACTTTAAGGATGAACACTCCTGGCAGGCTCAAAGCCCTAGTGACCGGTGCTTGCCTAGTGAGCGTTTTTATCAACGTCAGATAATTTCTCACTAACATGAGATTTGCCTACAATTTGGCTGAAAAATGTATTTTCCCCAAAATTTTCAATTTACAACTTGACAGCGAAACAATCAAATGCATAAAAATGAAAGTCTATAATAGTCTTCATTGATGCACAGCTTTATTTGTAGAATGAATGCCAGATCAGTGAAAACGAATAATATACTATATGATATCTTTCAAGGTGGTGTAATACAGCAAAACAACAATAAAAATGCAAAGACTTTCACATCTGTTTCAGAATCGTTCTTGGTGTCCACTGTCTCTTTCTTATGTGTACCTCCTCAATCTCCAATTACAAATTTGACAGATCAAGGAAGTAATAATTCTAGACCTCCTTTTCAAACAAAACGATGGGAAACTTCTAGCATCACCTGCCAAATTAAGGGAGTTATTAAGAGGTAGTAACGAAATAAATGTGGAGTTTTTGTTTACTTTTTTCTGATAGGAAAGTAGATTGGTCTAAAGCCTTGTCATGTAAACTGTGGAGTTCTTAGGTTTCGGTCTGAAGGCTGGATTAGGCTTACGGTCTTAAATAACCAACTTTTCAGACCAAATTACTTTTCGTTTAGGATGACATAAATAAAAAACAATAGAATTCTTTTTCTCTTTTAAAAATCACACTTTTCATTATTGAGTAGTTAATTTGAAAGATTCAATATGGCAGTTACTAATATTTTTCACGATGAGGTCTCGACCAGAAACTGATGAATAGAATCCAAACTCGGTAATAAAAACACACAAAATGGAAGCAAAAACTGTTGACACATTTGTGAGAAACTCAGTTGTCATTCCTCTACCTATACTTTTGGCAAAAGACTGTCAGGATTCTGGATTTTATTTATAATTGGTTAGCCTGTCTTTAATCGTAAATGATACCTATTCAATTTTAAAATTTAAGGAGAAATTAGTTTATAACTATTGTATTAATAAAAAAATTCTTAATAGTAATCTATTAAATGGCCCGACTAAAAGTAGACCCAAGCAAATATTTTGGTTGCGCAAAGCTCAAATCAAACTGATTTGAGCAAAACTCAAGTCAGTCCAATTGTAACCAAAAGAAAATTAAATCCAGGCAAAAGTCAGCTTGTCATGATCCAGACATGAGAAATTCGTGGATTTGACATATGTTGGTGACAACTCATCAGAAATTTTTTATGGGGGCGCAATCATAAGGGTGAAAGGAGTCTTGGTCGATAAAGCTTTGGATTGGTGTTTTCTAAGTGTTTGGTTAACGACAACTCCGCCAACGGTGATATATACGAAGCAGAAGGCAAAGACGATGATAATAATAATAATTAATATGATTCCAACGACATAAAAGTAATAACATTGATAAAAATGACAATAACTATGATAACTATGGATATATTTTAGTCTATTGAGGTATTCATGACGAAGTCAATGATTATGGCCATTGCACTTCTGTCGACAATAGGAACGACAATATTAGGACCCATTTCCTTCATTTCAAATGCAATCCTTATCATTTTTGTCGTTGTGATCTATTTTGTAAGCGAGCTTTCCTTGAAGAGCACAAAAGCCATCGTTGGCATTATTGTTCTCACTATCATTATCTCGGGCCTTTGAAAGGAATTACCCATCTACAGCCCCCCTTCCAACTTTCTTTTGGTTTGTCTTCTATCCATGACGACAAAATTTTCCAGATTAAGATGGAAGATCCTAGGGCTTTGGCAGGACTTAAGGGGACTGTAGGTCTTTGGCTTCCGCGACTTCGTACTACTGTATGTAGCCTATGTGATATAATTTATGAAAAGAATAATTTATTGAAATTTTAGCATTGTCCTTGTCAATGCTGTTTGTTTAGTATGTAAAAACTCAAGAAGCAGTGAAATCATAAGACCTAAAACTGAAAACAAAATGTACAAAAATAGAAATATATTTCATTTCATCCTATTTGTACTATTATTCAGATCCAAAAAATGCAATTGTTCTTACTTCTCGAGTAGTCCTTCATAGAAATCCCATGAATTGCAGAATGAGCTTTAAAATCGATTGATGATAATGATGGCGAATACATGTACCCCAGCCACTTGAAGGTCAGAGTATTGTTTCCATATGAATCTGAAAAGAAGCGGAAATTCTTAGAGCACGTCTAAAAAAAAGATTTTGTATTTAAAGATTGCTACTGAATCAAAAGCGTAGTCCAAAAACCTTTCTAAAGCTTGATTTCAAAGTGAACAAAAATTATACAATATACATGTTTAATACAGCCAAAGACAACAGCCAGATCCCCTTATACAGCTTACAATATAAATTAGATTCTGATAATTTAATTCTTAAGTAGAACATCACAAAAAATGGAATAAATGATCATAATATTAACAAGTCATAAAGTGATCAGAAGTTAATTAGGAAAAACCTTCTTCAAAAAAAGCTATTTTTCAAACAAAAGAAGCAAAGACCAAATTAAAACCAAAAATGAGCATAAATAAAGCCCAATAATAATTTAAACTTAAAACGATCAGATATTGCTGCAAATAGGAGTGCTTCTGCCCTCCCGATCTTGAGTCTGCTAAAGGCTTTTGTGTCAGTTTTGCTTCGCTGAAAACGAATATATTTAAAAAAAAAAATGATAATGACAACATTGTAAAATTCAAAACTTTTGTTAAATAAAATTTGGATTCTCGAATTGCTGAGATTTCCTGGGGTTAATAACATTATTTATATTCAATATTCATTTTATTTTTAGTAGTTCTTTGCAACCTTCTTGACTATTAGGGTTATTTTATTCATTTTTTTCGTCGATAATTTGGAAAATTAAACGACACTGGTCAAAATACATATAGTTTCAATAGACCACAAATGATGCAATAGCCTATTCCTAGTTTAAGGATAAGAAAATTATAGCCCTATTCCTGTTTGGAGTAAAGAAGACACCCTATACTAAGAACTTGAAGAATAGCTTTGCTTGACACTGAGTTTTCTTACAAGATTGTAGCAATCTAAGTTCTCAGCGGCATTGTGCAATGAAAATTTGTAATTAAGAAAGGAGACATTTCCATGGACCTGTCAGTTCTTGTCTGCGTCAAAAACATTTAAGACTCCAGCTTTGTTAGGGTATCTGCACTTTGAAGATGACGAATAACTGAAAGTGATTTACTTTAAATTGAATTGTTCAAATCTAAGATTCAAGTGAATTTCTGAGTAATCCTTTCGATATAACGTAACTGTATAACGTAAGGTAATCTTCGGAGGAAATATTTTATTTTCAAATAAAGTATGATTGACGCCCTTTAGGCTGATGCTTATAGCAGAGATTGATTAAAATTCTAATTTTCCAAAAGTTACTACTCGTAGTCGACTGCTTACTCTGTTTCTTCATTTTGATCACACTGATAGAACAAAAAAAAAACATCTAAGAGCGAAAAGATAACACATCACAAAAAAAGGTGGATATTGTTTGTGTTTTGTTTGTGTTTGGTCTTCCAATGGCGTTGAAAATTAAAAATTAGAACAAAAGAAAAACACAGTTTTACTTTCAGCAGCAAGTTGCAGAAAAAAAATCATCAAAATAAAGACTTACAGCTTTCCAGTTGCACTCTTGTAGATAGTGTGTCAAAAGGGAATACATGCAAATCATTCTCGTATCTTGTGGCCAAACTTATCCTACAATAAAATTCCTTTATCTGTATGAAAAAGGAGCACTTCAATGAAACTGAAGGCAAAATTTCTTTAATCCTTAATATTGAAACGTTAAATGTTATATTAATAAACGTTAAACTTAATATTGAACATGTTGAAACATTAAATTTAGCTAAAATTTTCAAGAATTCTATTTTATATATCATAATATTTGAAACAATCAATGTAGATTACTTTGTCTGATACATACAAAATATCATTAATAAACTTTTCCCGTAATGTAAATGTGAGGTTATCCGATTTCCATTCGGATGTAAATATTTTGCCTATTTAGCAGAATAATGCATTGCGAGAATTGTATGATTAAAAACTAAAATAACCTTTAATATGTAATTACAAACGTTCATACATTTGCCTTATTGCTAAATTTTATTTGAGTTTTTTCGTGAGTTTACTGAAAATTCTCACTATTCCTAATTGCTTTTCAGATTGCTTTCCTGCAAGTTTACATAGAAATGGTTCACTGAACCCTAAGAAATAAAGGATAAAAACAGTGTGACGACGGTTTCTTAATTTTTGTCGATCGTACGTGACCTGACATATGGAAAGACCTTCCTTATGAATTGAACCGAATGGAAGATGATTTAGCTGTTTTAATTTAGACCATTGCTGAATTTAAGAAAAAAAGAATATGGGTTTTCTGATGCGTATGAGGGCGTATGTTCAGGTATGTCTGAAAGTTAACTCACGAGATTTTTTTTGAATGGCGGAGGTTGAGAATTCTTTGATTAAAGGGAGAGTGTCTTGCTGATATCAGCCTTTTATTGGTTGTTATGCTAGGGTTCAATGATTTTTGAATTCAGATAAGGGGAAAGAAAATCAGAAGAGATCCCCTTTTTCTCTTTCGTTGTTTTTCGTGTTTTGGAAGGAAGACCATTATTACATTATTATTATTCGGAAAGAATCTATTATTCAATTCTGTTTTACTTATATTGTCGTATCCTATGCAAGCTTTTGCTTCAGGATTGTTATCATTGTGGTTGTTGTTACTTTTCGTATTCCAAAAAAAGACTGCTTCCATTTGAAATCATTTCTTTCAAATATACCGAACGTTTGCCAAAAATTCAACTTTCAATTTTAAACTGTTTATTTAAATTATTTATATAACTTTAAGCAAATCATAAATGACACTTTGATCCTCGGGTATTTTAAGGAGTGGCAACATTGCCATTATTTATGGTAATTTGTATTCTTTTACGATTGGATTCACTATTCTGCTCAATTTCTTTTACTTTTAAATTTCCTTTGTGTAATCCCCTCGTTTTAAGGTGATGTCGATGGATCAACCTTGGTTCATATTCTTGCATCCGGCTCCTGTAAATTTTTCAAAGATTAAGCGGACACTGTTTTTTACCCTACATTCATAGCCAGCTAGAGACGGTCAGTCGCATCAATGTTGTATGGGAGAGTTACATCAAAAGTAGCTTGAAGAAAGGAGAAAGGAGAGGTTTAGGACAGCGAGTCAGCCTAAGAGAATCAACTGCTATTCCTTGGAACTGGAATGCTTTCCTCTCTACCAAAGAAAACAAAGAGCAACTCTACTTCCTGTTAGCAGACCGCTTGGCAGGTATGAATTTGATTGGAAAAGAAGTTTATAGCACAAAGGATGCAGATGTTGTGCCTTCGGTGTCAGCTGCTCGAGATGATTTGATCCCTTGCGATCATGAAGAGAACAATACACGAATTATCCTCCACGTTCGTCAATACTACCTGTCTGGTCACTAACAAGTTATGATACGAACCGTAGATACAGATGTGCCCATGCTAGCTGTGGCCGCTCGCTCCTACGTCCCACTTATTGATCTTTGGGCGGACCTTGGTGTGAAGCAGCAGCGCGGAATCATCCCAGCTCGCCAATTTCATCATACGCTTGGCCCCCAAAAGTCAAAAGCTTTGCCGGGTTTCCACGCGTTTACAGGCTGCGATACAGTATCTTCATTTTCTGGCATTGGAAAGAAGAAAGCCTTTGATGTCCGGAGAAGTTATCCCGATGCAACTGACGCGCTCTTTGATTTGTCATCTACGTCGACTGCTACGAGACCGCGAACGCAAGAGCTACTGGAGAGATTTGTAGTTTATGCTATGAGTGGACAAGCGATGTCCAGGGTGCTGATAAAGCGATAAAAGTGCTTTTTGCCAAGGGATAGCAGATTGACCGCATCCGACCAACATCTGACGCCGTTTTTCAGCACACCAGACGTGCAAATTTTCTTGCTGGCCGAATTTGGGGAAGAGCAGCTGATTCCATTCAGAATCCTTCAACCCCCTCTGAATTCGGATGAAAGCTCGTAAATGATGAGCGGCATCCTGTCTGGACGATGCGACCCGAGGCTTCCAAGGCGTGGAATGAACTGGTCAAATGTGGCAGCAAGAAAGCCAGCAAGCCACCATGCAAGTGCATGAAGATTTCACTACCGTGTATTGATCTATGTGTCTATAATGGAGCGTGCTACATATCTGACGCCAGCAACGAATTGGCTGCTGAGCCACTGCATCAATTGGGTACCACTTTTCGTTTTTCTTTTTTTTTCTTATTTTTACCCAAAGGCATTGTTATACCCCGTTTGCTATTCCCCGGGGGTATATAAGTTTTTATATAAGGAGTGGCTGCATAAGCTCGGGAGGGGTCTTATTTGTTCTGAAATTTAAAATTCTAGTTCCCCATCTTAGGAGTCAAAAGGTATCGAAATGCAACAGTCCCCACACACCCTCTTTTCTCCAAATGCATCCGATTGAAATTTTGAGATATACTTTTTGTTCAAATTAGTCCAAAGATTCTATAAAAAAGCCTCCGAGTTGAAATATCCCACAGCACAGTGGGGCATTGAGGTTTTTATGAAAGGGGTGGTCGCATAAACTAAGGAGAAGGCTTATTTGTAAGTTTTGCCACGGAGGCATACAAAGGGTTTATGGAAAAGATGACCGTAGAGACTTTTAAAAAGGCTTATTTGGCCGGAAATTGAAAGTTATATTGACCTTTTCAAGAGTCAAAAGTAATCGAATGGCAACTAGACCTCCCCTCCCCTCGTCCCCTTTTCACCAAATGCATCTGATCAAACTTTTGAGATAGTCCTTTAATTCAAAATAGTCCAAAAATCATATAAAAATGCGTTCAGGGTTGACACACCCTCAGATTCCTAGACAAGGGTAGTAAGTTATGCCTCCAGAGCGTTTCAGATTTTTATGAAAGGAGTGGTTGTATAAACTATGGAGAAGGCTTATTTGATTGGAAATTAAAAGTTTGAGTTCCTTTTTAAGAGTCAAAAGTCATCGGAGACTAACTAGCCCCCTTCCCATGCCTTCTTTTCCCCAAATGCATCCAATCAAAAATTTGTGATAGGTATTTTGTTGAAAACTGTCTAAGAATCATATAGCAATTCCTCCAGGGTCAATACAGCCCCGCAAGGCCCGGGGGCATGGGTTGTAAGTTATAACCCAAGGTTATATAAGGTTTTTATAGAAGGAGTGATCGTATAAACCTTGAAAAAGGCTCATTTGATAGGTAACTGAAACGTCTAGTTTGCCATTTTAAGAATCAAAAAAGATCAGAGGGCAACGTGTCTCCCTATGCTCTTTTTCAAATGCATTCAATCAAAATTTTGAGATAAACATTTTGTTCAAAATAGTCCAAAGATCATATAACAATGCCTTTGGGCTTGACACGACTCCCAGAGCCCGGGGAAAAGGGTTGTAAGTTAAACCATACAGACATATAAGGTTTTTATGGAAGGGATGGTCTCATAAACGTCAGAAAAGGCTGATTTGATTGAAGATTGTAAGCTCTAGTTCCTTTTCAAGAGTCAAAACTAGTCGGAAGGCATCTAGTCACACACCCCCCCCCCCCGCCTTTTTTCCTTAAATGCATCCAATAAAAATTTTGAAATAGCCCTCTTGTTTCAAAATAGTCCAAAGGTAATATAATAATTCCTCCAGGATTGACGCAACCCCCAAAACCCAAAGGCAAAGCTTGTAAGTTATGCTTCGGGGGCTTGTAAAGTCTTTGTGGAAGAGACTGTCATATAAACTTTGGAGGAGGCTTATCTGA
Source organism: Artemia sp. Qi Xiang Cuo (assembly GCF_049724085.1). Taxonomy (NCBI): domain Eukaryota; kingdom Metazoa; phylum Arthropoda; class Branchiopoda; order Anostraca; family Artemiidae; genus Artemia; species Artemia sp. Qi Xiang Cuo. The sequence continues at coordinate 72,507,533 of NC_142794.1, read as the reverse complement.
TTGGAAATTTAAAGTTGTAATTCACTTTTTAAGAGTCAAAAGCGATCGTAGGGCAACTAACCCTTCCCTCGTCCTCTTTTGTCCAAATGCATCCGATCAAAATTCTGAGATAGTCATTTTTTCGAAAATAGTCTAAAGGTTGTCTAACAATGCCTCCAAAGTTGACACAGTCCTCAAGATCCTGGGGGCAAGGGTTGTAAATAAGGTCCAGGGACATGTATATTTCTTATGGAAGAGGTGATTACATAAACTTTGCAAAAGGCTCATCAGATTAGAAATTTGAAATTTCTGTTTTAAGAGTTAAAATTGATCGGAGAACAGCCAGAAACCACCCTTACACACTAAGAGGTACCAATCCATTCTCTTTTTCTGTTGTTATTAGTTTTATCATGCAGATATAAGGAGACCAAGCTTTGGTTGTGAAGGGAATTGTAGACACCAAAACCATACAAACCAGTGTGACAAACCTCCGGAAATGTAAACCCCCCGTACCCTGATTTACACAAGAAAACCTTTGTGTAATTTTTATAGAATGCGTGTTTTTTAAACAAAGATAAAAAGGAGCATGTAATTTTCAAACTCTATACGAGTCAATTTTCTCTTCCAATTGACACCTATGGTAATTTTTATTTAATTTAAGGTCTTTGCCGCAATTATTTCAAGAATTGTTTATATTTTCTAGATATTCTTTGTCAAACAATGCCCAAAGGATAAGTGAATAATTCTAAAATAATTTTTGAATACTTTCATATTTGAAATACGGTCGCTATTTAAGTGTGGGGAATACGTCACAATATAATGTTACACAGTCTGTGGTAATATTCTGACTTATCCTGTATCTTTGCTTAGACAGCGCTATTTCGATGTCAACAATTTTTTTCGGCTTTTTTTGGCTAGCTAAGAGTCATGCTATTTATCAATAAAAATCGGCGAACCCATAAAAAACTCAATTTAATACATAATCATAAATAATGTTTCAATAAATTACATGCATTAAAAGTTTAAAACAACAAATTAAAGCTTGCAGATTAAAATCCATCAGAAATAAAAGAAATCCATCAAAATTACGATCAAATGAATAGTGTTATGCCCGGGCTATTAGAATAAGGTTTGGTCCCATTATGAAATTGAGCATCCCGTAATGGGTGTGGGGGTTTGGGGAAATGGAGGGTCGATAGGTACTGCAGCATTAGTGGTAAATCTGGCTGAAAGAAGCCGAGTACGTATTATATTTACCTTTGCCCACCCAAAACTTGTTTCCGCTACACTACTGTCGTCTGGAGCATCTCATTGCTGACAATTTAAGTAAAACCAAGCACCAGCACTGGTATTTATGATTGTTTAATGTGTATCACAGTATAAGTAATATACAGTAGCAAAATGTTTCAGTAGATACCTATCATATACTGCCGTACTAACCACGTGGTTTATGGTTTTCTCACTGAGAATGAAAAAACAGAATTTTTCTACTTGAAAAAACAGGAATTTTCTCACATTTATGGTTGTTTCTTGGACGGTTATGAATGTTGGTTAATTTATTTGATGTTTTTCTCGGATGTCAACAGTAATTTATGCATGTTTTATGGTTTTTGTCAGTGAGAATGGAAAAACAGGAACTTTCTCACTTTGATGGATGTTTTTATGGTTTTTGTCAGTGAGAATGGAAAAAGAGTATTTTTCTCACTTTGATGGATGTTTTCTGGATTATTGAGTCTAACGGGGACAGAGTCAATGACACTTCTTTCAAGATCTTGTTTTGTCGTTGTTGTTGTTTTGTTATGTTATCTTATGTTATGTTATGTTAATGTCTTTGATGTATTTCCAAGAGAATTTTTTCCGGGGCAAAGTTTATTAATATCTTTCTAGCTTGACCAGTAGAATTGTTTCCGGGGCGAAGTTTTTTAATGTCTGACAGATGATGTCATGGTTGATTGATTTGTCAAGAAAGGGGAATTAATTTTTTTCTAAGGGGTATAATTGATTCACGAAAGGGGTTTTTAGTAATTTGAAATGTGACAGCGCAGGGATGCCAAAAACAAAAGGAACACGCAGAAATTACGTTTAGGGGTTATTTGGGCAAAACCGTTTTAGACATTTTAGGGAATTATTTCGGCGAAACAATTAGAGACATTTTAAAAGATGATTTTAGAAAAGGTTTCAGAAGAGAATTTGAGGGTGAAGCTCTGTGGTCGTTATAATACACAAGTTCCATTTGAACAGTGTCGTAAGGTCCTCTACCCCAACCCCAAAGGGTTCCACTCCCCCTCCCCCAGCCCCAAAGGGCTCCGATACCCCTACCCCAACCCCGAAGGAAGCCCCCGGTCCTCAAAGGTCCCCCGGCACCCCAAAGGGCCCTCGGCACCCCAAAGGCCCATGAGCCCCCCATTTTTAATACTTTTTTAAGGCTTTATTATATCTTTTCAGAACAAGTTATTTTCTTAATGTCCATCCTAAACCCATTTTACAAGTTGAAGTATCCATCCTTTTCATCCAACAACTTTACTATACTGCTTTTTTGAATGCTCCAACACCAAGCAATACTTTTCAAAGGCATTTCAGAACCAGTTCTTTTCTTAATGTCCCTCCTAAACCCATTTTATAAATTGAACTATCCCATCCTTTTTACACACAAAGGATGGACTTTAAGGACTGAAAGGACTTTACAGCCTTTTGAATGCTCATCACCAAGCAATACTTTTCAAAGGCATTTCAGAACCAGTTTTTTTCTTAATATCCCTCCTAAACCCATTTTACAAATTGAAGTACCCATTCTTTTCACCCACAACTTTACTTTACAGCTTTTTGAATGCTCCAACACCAAGCAATACTTTTCAAAGGGCATTTCAGAACAATTTCTTTTCTTAATGTCCTTCCTAAACCCATTTTACAACTTGATGTACCCATCCTTTTCACACACAACTTTACTTTACAGCTTTCTTGAATGCCCAACAATAAGCTATACTTTTCAAAAGACATTTCAGAACCATCTACTTTCATAATAAAATTTTTAAAACCAAATTTAAAGTTGATTGTCTCCTCTATAATACTAAAAACAATACTCTAGTGACATTTGACTCCTCCAAGACCGAATAATACTTTTCAAAAGGCATTTCAGACCAAGTTCTTTTCATAATGTAATTCATAAATCCATATTTCAAATTGAAGTACTCTTCCTTTTCACACACAACTTTACTATACTGCTTTTTTGAATGCTCCAACACCAAGCAATACTTTTCAAAGGGCCTTTCAGAACAAGTTCTTTTCATAATGTCCATCCTAAACCAATTTTACAACTTGAAGTACTCATCTTTTTCATCCCACAACTTTACAGCTTTTTTGAATGCTCCAACACCAAGCAATACTTTTCAAAAGGCATTTCAGAACAAGTTCTTTTCTTAATGTCATTCCTAAACCCATTTTACAAGTTGAAGCATCCATTCTTTTCATCCACAACTTTACTTTACAGCTTTTGAATGCTCCAACACCAAGCAATACTTTTCAAAAGGCATTTCAGAACAAGTTCTTTTCTTAATGTCCTTCCTAAACCCATTTTACAAATTGAAGTGCCCATCCTTTTTACACACAACTTTACTTTACAGCTTTTTGAATGCTAGAACACCAAGCAATAGTTTTCAAACGGCATTTCACGACAAGTTCTTTTCTTAATGTCCTTCCTAAGCCCATTTTGCAAGTTGAAGTACCCATCCTTTTCACCCAGAACTTTACTTTACAGCTTTTTTGAATGCTCCAACACCAAGCAATACTTTTCAAAAGACATTTCAGAACAATTTGTTTTCTTAATGTCCTTCCTACATCCATTTTACAAGTTGAAGTACCCATCCTTTTCACCCACAACTTTACTATACTGCCTTTTTGAATGCTCCAACACCATGCAATAGTTTTCAAAGGGTACTTTACAACAAGTTCTTTTCTTAATTTCCTTCCTAAACCCATTTTACAAGTTTAAGCATCCGTCCTTTTCATCCACAACTTTACTTTACAGCTTCCGGGGAAATATTTGGAACAGAACTTTAAAATTTTTCATCTTTTTGAGAAAGGTTGGAACTGAATTTAAGAAAATTTAGAATTAAAGTGAAACTTTTTATCTTTATAGAAAATAATCACAATCATAGTATAACTTTTCCTATCTTCTAAGGAAAAATTTAGAACTGAACTTTAAATTTTTTATGTCTTGGTGAACTTAAAACTGAAGTGGAAGCTTTTTATTTTCTCTGTAGAAATTAGAATTGAATTGTGTTCGTTGGTAAAATTCAGAAGAGAACTTGAACTTTTCTATCTTCTATAAAAAATTTGCAATAGTATTTTAATTTTTTCATCTCTTTGAGAAAAATCTGAACTGAAGTGGAAACTTTTTATATTATTTTGGGAAAAGAGAATTGATCAATAACATATTTCATTTTCATTGAGAAAATTCAGAATCGAAGTGGAACTTTTCTTCTTCCGGGAAAATATTTGGAAGAGAACTTTAAATTTTTTCATCTCTTTGAGAAAGGTCGGAACTGAATTTAAGAAAATTTAGAATTAAAGTGAAACTTTTTATCTTCAAAGAAAATAATCAAAATCATAGTGTAACTTTTCCTATCTTCTATGGAAAAATTTAGAACTGAACTTTAAATTTTTTATGTCTAGGTGAACTTAAAACTGAAGTGGAAGCTTTCTATTTTCTCTGGAGAAATTAGAATTGAATTATTTTCTTTCATAAAATTCAGAAGAGAACTTGAACTTTTCTATCTTCTAAGACAAATTTGGAACAATATTTTAAATTGTTTCATCTCTTGGATAAAAATCTGAATTGAAGTGGAAAATTTTATATTATTTTGGGAAAATAGAATTGATCAATAACTTATTTCATTTTCATATGGAAAATTCAGAATTGAAGTTGAACTTTTCTTCTTCCAGGGAAATATTTGCAACAGAACTTTAAATTTTTTCATCTCTTTGAGAAAGGTCGGAACTGAATTTAAGAAAATTTAGAATTAAAGTGGAACTTTTTATCTTCATAGAAAATAATCACCCCAACCCCAAAGGCCCCCGGTCCCCCTACCCCAACCCCGAAGGAAACCCCTGGTCCTCAAAGGTCCCCCGGCACCCAAAAGGACCACCGGTGTCCCAAAGGCCCCTGAACCCCCATTTTTTAATACTTTTTTAAGGCTATATTATATCTTTTCAGAACAAGTTCTTTTCTTAATGTCCATCCTTGACCCATTTTACAAGTTGAAATACCCATCCTTTTCACCCACAACTTTACTATACTGCTTTTTTGAATGCTCCAACACCAAGCAATACTTTTCAAAGGGCATTTCAGAACAAGTTCTTTTCTTAATATCCTTCCTAAACCCATTTTACAAGTTGAAGTATCCATCCTTTTCAGACACAACTTTACTTTAAAGCTTTTTGAATGCCCCAACGCCAAGCAATACTTTTCAAAGGGCATTTCAGAACAGTTTCTTTTCTTAATGTCCTTCCTAAACACATTTTACAAGTTGAAGTACCCATCTTTTTCACCCACAACTTTACTTTACAGCTTTTTGAATGCTCCAACACCAAGAAATACTCTTCAAACGGCATTTCAGAACAAGTTCTTTTCTGAATGTCCTTCCTAAATACATTTTACAAGTTGAAGTACCCTTCCTTTTCACCCACAACTTTACTTTAGAGCTTTTTGAATGCTCCAACACCAAGCAATACTTTTCAAAGGGCATTTCAGAACAATTTCCTTTCTTAATGTCCTTCCTAAACCCATTTAACAAGTTGAAGTACCCATCCTTTTCACACACAACTTTACTTTACAGCTTTTTGAATGCTTCAACACCAAGCAATACTCTTCAAAGGGCATTTCAGAACAATTTCTTTTCTTAATGTCAGTCTTAAGCACATTTCACAAGTTGAAGTACCCATCCTTTTCACCCACAACTTTACTTTACAGCTTTTTGAATGTTCCAACACCAAGCAAAACTCTTCATAGAGCATTTCAGAACCCGTTCTTTTCATATTGTCCCTCCTAAGCCCATTTTACAAGTTGAACTATCCCATCCTTTTCACCCACAACTTTACTTTACAGCCTTTTGAATGCTCATCACCAAGCAATACATTTCAAAAGGCATTTCAGAGCAAGTTCTTTTCTTAATGTCTCTCCTAAACCCATTTTACAAATTGAAGTACCCATCCTTTACATCCACAACTTTTCTCTACAGCTTTTTGAATGCTCCAACACCAAGCAGCAATAATTTTCAAAGGGCATCTCAGAACAATTTCTTTTTTTAATGTCCTTCCTAAAACCATTTTACAAATTGAAGCACCCATCCTTTACACACACAACTTTACTTTACAGCTTTCTCGAATGCCCAACAATAAGCTATACTCTTCAAAGGGCATTTCAGAACAAGTTCTTTTCTTAATGTCCTTCCTAAACCCATTTTACAAGTTGAAGTACCCATCCTTTTCACCAACAACTTTACTTTAGAGCTTTTTGAATGCTCCAACACCAAGTAATACTTTTCAAAGGGCATTTCAGAACAATTTCTTTTCTTAATGTCCTTCCTAAACCAATTTTACAAATTGAAGTACCCATCCTTTTCACACACAACTTTACTATACTTCTTTTTTGAATGCTCCAACACCAAGCAATACTTTTCAAAGGGCATTTCAGAACAAGTTCTTTTCTTAATGTCCTTCCTAAACCCATTTTTACATGTTGAAGGACCCATCCTTTTCACCCACAACTTTACTTTACAGCTTTTGAATGCTCCAACACCAAGCAATACTTTTCAATGCCATTTCAGAAACAGTTCTTTTCTTAGTGACCGTCCTAAACCCATTTTACAAATTGAAGTACCCATCCTACACACAAGTTAAATGTACCCATCCTTTTCACCCACAACTTTACTTTAGAGCTTTTTGAATGCTCCAACACCAAGCAATACTTTTCAAAGGGCATTTCAGAACAATTTCCTTTCTTAATTTCCTTCCTAAACCCATTTAACAAGTTGAAGTACCCATCCTTTTCACACAAAATTTTACTTTACAGCTTTTTGAATGCTTCAACACCAAGCAATACTCTTCAAAGGACATTTCAGAACAAGTCCTTTTCTTAATGTCCTTCCTAAACCCATTTTACAAGTTGAAGTACCCATCCTTTTCACCCACAACTTTACTTTACAGCTTTTTGAATGCTCCAACACCAAGCAATACTCTTCAAAGGGCATTACAGAACAAGTTCTTTTCTTAATGTCCCTCCTAAACCCATTTTATACATTGAACTATCCCATCCTTTTCACCCACAACTTTACTTTACAGCCTTTTGAATGCTCATCACCAAGAAATACTTTTCAAAAGACATTTCAGAGCAAGTTTCTTTCTTAATATCTCTCCTAAACCCATTTTACAAATTGAAGTACCCATTCTTTTCACCCACAACTTTACTTTACAGCTTTTTGAATGCTCCAACACCAAGCAATACTTTTCAAAGGGCATTTCAGAACAATTTCTTTTCTTAATGTCCTTCCTAAACCCATTTTACAAATTGAAGCAGCCATCCTTTTCATCCACAACTTTACTTTACAGCTTTTGAAATGCCCCAACACCAAGCAATACTTTTCAAAAGGCATTTCAGAACAAGTTCTTTTCTTAATGTCCTTCCTAAACCCATTTTACAAGTTGAAGTACCCATCCTTTTCACCCACAACTTTACTATACTGCCTTTTTGAATGCTCTAACACCAAGCAATACTTTTCAAAGGGCATTTCACGACAAGTTCTTTTCTTAATGTCCTTCCTAAACCCATTTTACAAGTTGAAGAACCCATCCTTTTCAACCACAACTTTACTTTACAGCTTTTTTAAATGCTCCAACACCAAGCAATACTTTTCAAAAGGCATTTCAGAACAATTTCTTTTCTTAATGTTCTTCCTAAACCCATTTTAGAAGTTGAAGTACCCGTCCTTTTCACCCACAAATTTACTCTACTGCCTTTTTGAATGCTCCAACACCAAGCAATACTTTTCAAAGGGTACTTCACAACAAGTTCTTTTCTTAATGTCCTTCCTAAACCCATTTTACAAGTTGAAGCATCCATCCTTTTTATCCACAACATAACTTTACAACTTCCGGAGAAATATTTGGAAAAGAACTTTAAATTTTTTCATCTCTTTGAGAAAAGTTGGAACTGAATTTAAGAAAATTTAGAATTAAAGTCAAACTTTTTATCTTCATGGAAAATAATCACATTCTTAGTGTAACTTTTCCTATCTTCTATGGAAAAATTTAGAACAGAACTTTAAATTTTTTATGTCTAGGTGAACTTAAAACTGAAGTGGAAGCTTTTTACTTTCTCTGGTGTAATTAGAAAGGAATTGTGTTCTTTGGTAAAATTCAGAAGAGATCTTGAACTTTTCTATCTTCTATGAAAAATTGAGCCTGCTAGTAGTATCTTTATCTCTAAAAATTCTTTTTCTTACATCTCTGACCTTTTTAATAGATATTCTGAACATCTGCCGTTCTAACATACCCTAAAAATAATGAACACTTAACAAAATAATGCATAAGATATTTTTAATGAAATAACGACATGTAGAATATTAATATAAAAATACGTTAAATACATTATTATACATTATTAGTACACTTGCGTTTCACTTTCCGTCAATTCATCTTTATATTCATTGATGATATTGTGTGCTAATGTCCTTTTTATTTTGCCTGCGATTTCACTGTCTATTGTCACATTATTTTTACATAGATAGCAGTTTTAGCATATTGACAAGATATGATTAATGAATTTATTGCAGGAGTATGCTTGTCTTCTTCTTGTTCTCTTTAAAATGCTAATACCGGAAAGATGATGATAGGATGTATCAACAGGTAATGTGTTACCAGCAATAGTAGCAAGGAGTTGTCCCCGATCATCGACAATTATTTTTCAGTTTGCATTCTCTTTGAGCACTAATTTCTCGGGTAATATTACCCTCGCATATCCACCGTCTACAAGATTGAAATTCTTGGGTATTCCAAAGAAATCTAACTTCTCGCTGTCATGACAACGCATGCATACATTTCCAATAGTGTTACCACTTGCACTCGTTTCATAGTTCATGTATTTCTCCTTGTCAGCATTCAACACGACGATGATTTCTCATGTGCACTTACTTTCGTCGAATAATTCATCTTCACTTTTTTACAGATATGAATTGTGTGTTTATCCTACCACTCCGTAAAAAATACTGATTTAATGCACGCAATAAACTAGGTAGTGTCGATAACCTGCCATAGAGTACCAATGGAAAAGCCACGTCGTGTCTATGAAAAAGCACTGAGTACGATTGATAGAGCCGTAAGCATATTTCATGTCATTTTAAGATACGTAAAAAAGTTTAGAAAATACCATGTTAAAAATTCAAATTATTTTTAGAAATGGGGGGAAGGGGTCCCGGTGATCTTTGGGGGCTCAAGGGGCATTAGGGGACCGGGGCCCTTTGGGGTTGGGGTAGGGGACCTCACGACACTGTTCAAATGGAACTTGTGTGTGAATATTCTTCATGAAGATATGGAGCTCCACTTTAATTCTGAGTTTTCTCGAAGAAGTGCAAAATGTACAAGTTCTCTTCTGAATTTTATTAGAGAAGAGAAAAAAAAAGTTAGCTCAATTCTGAAATTTACCAATGAAAATGAAAAAGCTTTCATTTCAGTTCCTAATTTCTCAAAGACATAAAAAATTTTAAGTTCAATTCTAAATTTTTCCATAGAAGATAGGAATGGCTATACTATGATTGTGATTATTTACCATGAAGATAAAAAGTTTCACTTTATTTCTAATTTTTTCTTCAATTCAGTCCATTCATCTATCCACCAAAAACAATAGGCTAGGTTAGGTTAGGTATAAATAAATATTAATAAATAATTAGAAACATTTCTCCATGTTTAAGTTAGGTTAGGTTAACTTATCATGAGCGCTCATGATAAGCTGAGCTAACCTAACTTAAACATTGTAAAAAGATTAAATTAGGTTAGGTTAGGCTAGATTAAGTTAGGTTAGGTTAGCTTACATACACGCGCTTACGTAGGCTACCCTAACCTAACTTAACCTAACCTAACTTATTACAAACATTTCTCCATGTTTAAGTTACGTTAGGTTAGGTTAACTTATCATGAGTGCTCATGATAAGCTAAGCTAACCTAACTTAAACATGGTAAAAAGATTAAATTAGGTTAGGTTAGGCTAGATTAATTTAGGTTTTGTCAAGTTAGGTTAGGTTAGTCTACGCACGCGCACGTACGTAGGCTAACCTAACCTAACCTATGTTAACCTAACCTAACTTATCTAGCCTAACCTAACCTAATTTAATCTTTTTACCATGTTTAAGTTAGGTTAGCTTAGCTTATCATGAGCGCTCATGATAAGTTAACCTAACCTAACCTAACTTAAACATGGACAAATGTTTCTAATAAGTTAGATTAGGTTAAGTTAGGCTAGGGTAGTCTACGTACGCGCGCGTACGTAGGCTAACCTAACCTAACCTAACTTAATCTAGCCTAACCTAACCTAATTTAATGTTTTTACCATGTTTAAGATAGGTTAGCTTAGCTTATCATGAGCGCTCATGATAAGTTAACCTAACCTAACTTAAACATGGAGAAATGTTTCTAATTATTTATTAATATTTATTTATTCCTAACCTAGCCTAACCTATTGTTTTTGGTGGTTAGATGAATGAACTGAATTTAAGAAAAATTTGAAATAAAGTGAAACTTTTTATCTTCATGGTAAATAATCATAATCATAGTATAGCCATTCCTATCTTCTATAGAAAAATTTAGAATTGAACTTTAAATTTTCCATGTCTTTGAGAAATTAGGAACTGAAATGAAAGCTTTTTCATTTTCATTGGTAAATTTCAGAATTGAGCTAACTTTTTTTCTCTTCTCTAAGAAAATTCAGAAGAGAACTTGTACATGTTGCACTTCTTCGAGAAAACTCAGAATTAAAGTGGAGCTCCATATCTTCATGAAGAATATTCACACACAAGTTCCATTTGAAGAGTGTCGTGAGGTCCCCTACCCCAACCCCAAAGGCCCCCGGTCCCCCTAATGCCCTTCGAGCCCCCCAAGACCACCGGGACCCCTTCCCCCTATTTTTTAAAATAATTTGAATTTTTTTAACATGGTATTTTTAAACTTTTTTACGTATCTTAAAATGACATGAAATATGCTTACGGCTCTACCAATCGTACTCTGTGCTTGTTCATAGACACGACGCGGCTTTTCCACTGGTACTCTATGGCAGGTTATTGACACTACCTAGTTCATTGCGTGCATTAAATCAGTATTTTTTACGCAGTGGTAGGATAAACACACAATTCATATCTGTAAAAAAGTGAAAATGAATTATTCGACGAAAGCATGTGCACATGAAAAAATCATCGTCGTGTTGAATGCTGACAAGGAGAAATACCTGAACTATGAAACCAGTGCAAGTGGTAACACTATTGGAAATGTATGCGTACGTTGTCATGACAGTGAGAAGTTAGATTTCTTTGGAATACCCAAGGATTTCAATCGTGTAAACGGTGGATATGCGAGGGTAACATTACCAAAGAAATTAGTGCTCAAAGAGAATGCAAACTTAAAAATAATTGACGATGATCAGGGACAACTCCTTGCTACTGTTACTGGTAACACATTACCTGTTGATACCTCCTATCATCATCTTTCCGGTATTAGTATTTTAAAGAGAAGAAGAAGAAGACAGGCATACTCCTTCAATAAAGTCATTAATCATATCTTGGCAATAGGCCTAAACTGATGTCTATGAAAAAATAATGTGATCATAGACCTTGAAATCGCAGCCAGAATATAAAGGATAATAGCAGACAATATCATCAATGAATGTAAAGATGAATTTACGGAAAGTGAAGCGCAAGTGTACTAATAATGTATAATAATGTATTTAACGTATTTTAATATTAATATTCTACATGTCGTTATTTCATTAAAAACAACTTATGCACTATTTTGTTAAGTGTTCATTATTTTTAGGGTATGCTAGAACGTCAAACGTTCAGAATATCTATCAAAAAGGTCAGAGATGTAATAAAAAGAATTTTTAGAGATAAAGATACTACTAGCAGACTCAATTTTTCATAGAAGATAGAAAAGTTCAAGATCTCTTCTGAATTTTACCAAAGAACACAATTCATTTCTAATTTCACCAGAGAAAATAAAAAGCATCCACTTCAGTTTTAAGTTCGCCAAGACATAAAAAAATTAAAGTTCAGTTCTAAATTTTTCCATAGAAGATAGGAAAAGTTACACTATGATTGTGATTATTTTCCATGAAGATAAAAAGTTTGACTTTAATTCTAAATTTTCTTAAATTCAGTTCCGACCTTTCTCAAAGAGATGAAAAAATTTAAAGTTCTGTCCCAAATATTTCCCCGGAAGCTGTAAAGTAAAGTTGTGGATGAAAAGGATGGACGCTTCAACTTGTAAAATGGGTTTAGGAAGGATATTAAGAAAAGAACATGTTTTGAAGTACCCTTTGAAAAGTTTTTCTTGGTGTTGGAGCATTCAAAAAGGCAATATAGTAAAGTTGTAGGTGAAAAGGATGGGTAGTTCAAAATGTAAAATGGGTTTAGGAAGGACATTAAGAAAAGAAATTGTTCTGAAATGCCTTTTGAAAAGTATTGCTTGGTGTTGGAGCATTCAAAAAAGCTGTAAAGTAAAGTTGTGGGTGAAAGGAATGTATACTTCAACTTGTAAAATGGGTTTAGGAAAGACATTAAGAAAAGAACTTGTCGTGAAATGCCCTTTGAAAAGTATTACTTGGTGCTGGAGCATTCAAAAAGGCAGTATAGTAAAGTTGTGGGTGAAAAGGATGGGTACTTCAATTTGTAAAATGGTTTTAGAAAGGACATTAACAAAAGAACTTGTTCTGAAATGCCTTTTGAAAAGTATTACTTGGTGTTGGGGCATTCAAAAAAGCTGTAAAGTAAAGTTGTGGATGAAAAGGATGGATGCTTCAACTTGTAAAATGGGCTTAGGAAGGACATTAAGAAAAGAACTTGTTGTGAAATGCCTTTTGAAAAGTAATACTTGGTGTTGGAGCATTCAAAAAGCTGTAAAGTAAAGTTTTGGATGAAAAAGATGAGTACTTCAACTTGTAAAATGGGTTTAGGACGGTCACTAAGAAAATAACTGGTTCTGAAATGCCCTTAGAAAAGTATTTCTTAGTGTTGGGGTATGCAAAAAGTCATAAAGTAAAGTTGTGGGTGAAAAGGATGGGTTCTTCAACTAGTTAAATGGGTTTGGGAAGGACATTAAGAAAAGAACTTGTTCTGAAATGCCCTTTTAAGAGTATTGCTTGGTATTGGAGCATTCAAAAAGCTGTAATTTAAAGTTGTGGGTGAAAAGGATAGGTACTTCAACCTGTAAAATGGGTTTAGAAAGGACATTAAGAAAAGAACTTGTTCTGAAATGCTCTTTGAAGAGTATTGCTTGGTGTTGGAGCATTCAAAAAGCTGTAAATTAAAGTTGTGTGTGAAAAGGATGGGTACTTCAACTTGTAAAAAGGGTTTAGGAAGGACATTAAGAAAAGAAATTGTTCTGAAATGCCCTTTGAAAAGTATTGCTTGGTGTTGGAGCATTCAAAAAGCTCTAAAGTAAAGTTGTGTGTGAAAAGGATGGGTAGTTCAACTTGTAAAATGGGTTTAGGAAGGACATTAAGAAAAGGACTTGTCCTGAAATGCCCTTTGAAGAGTATTGCTTGGTGTTGGAGCATTCAAAAAGCTGTAAAGTAAAGTTGTGTGTGAAAAGGATGGGTACTTCAACTTGTAAAATGGGCTTAAGAAGGACATTAAGAAAAGAAATTGTTCTGAAATGCCCTTTGAAAAGAATGCTTGGCGTTGGAGCATTCAAAAAGCTGTAAAGTAAAGTTGTGTGTGAAAAGGATGGGTACTTCAACTTGTAAAATGGGTTTAGGAGGGACATTAAGAAAAGAACTTGTTGTGAAATGCCCTTTGAAAAGTATTGCTTGGTGTTGGAGCATTCAAAAAAGCAGTATAGTAAAGTTGTGGGTGAAAAGGATGGGTACTTCAACTTGTAAAATGGGTTTAGGATGGACATTAAGAAAAGAACTTGTTCTGAAAAGATATAATAAAGCCTTAAAAAAGTATTAAAAAATGGGGGCTCAGGGGCCTTTGGGACGCCGGGGGCCCTTTGGGGCGCCGGGGGACCGTTGAGGACCGGGGGCTTCCTTCGGGGTTGGGGTAAGGGGACCAGTGGTCTTTGGGTTTGGGGTGACTATTTTCTATGAAGATAAAAAGTGTCACTTTAATTCTAAATTTTCTTAAATTCAGTTCCGACCTTTCTCAAAGAGATGAAAAAATTTAAAGTTCTGTTCCAAATATTTCCCCGGAAGAATTGATCAATTCTATTTTCCTAAAATAATATAAAATTTTCCACTTCAATTCAGATTTTTCTCAAAGAGATAAACAAATTTAAAATATTGTTCCAAATTTTTCTTAGAAGATAGAAAAGTTCAAGTTCTCTTCTGAATTTTACCAAAGAACATAATTCAATTCTAATTTCTCCAGAGAAAATAGAAAGCTTCCACTTCAGTTTTAAGTTCGCCAAGACATAAAAAATTTAAAGTTCAGTTCTAAATTTTTCCTTAGAAGATAGGAAAAGTTAAACTATGATTGTGATTATTTTCCGTGAAGATAAAAAGTTTCACTTTAATTCAAAATTTTCTTAAATTCAGTTCCGAACTTTCTCAAAGAGATGAAAAAATTTAAAGTTCTGCTCCAAATATTTTCCCGGAAGAAGAAAAGTTCAACTTCGATTCTGAATTTTCTCAATGGAAGTGTAATAAGTTATTGATCTATTCTATTTTCCCAAAATAATATAAAAAGTTTCCACTTCAGTTCAGATTTCTATCAAAGAGATGAAAAAATTAAAATACTATTCCAAATTTCTTATAGAAGATAGAAAAGTTCAAGTTCTCTTCTGAATTTTATCAGCGAACACAATTCAATTCTAATTTCTCCAGAGAAAATAAAAAGCTTCCACTTCAGTTTTAAGTTCACCAAGACATTAAAAATTTAAATTTCGGCTCTAAATTTTTCTTTAGAAGATAAGAAAAGTTATATTGTGTGATTGTGATTATTTTTAACTATATAGTTATATAGTTATATGATTGTGATTATTTTCTATGAAAATAAAAAGTTTCACTTTAATTCTAAATTTTCTTAAATTCAGTTCCGACCTTTCTCAAAGAGATGAAAAAATTTAAATTTCTGTTCCAAATATTTCCCCGGAAGCTGTAAAGTAAAGTTGTGGATGAAAAGGATGGATGCTTCAACTTGTAAAATGGGTTTAGGAAGGATATTAAGAAAAGAACTTGTTGTGAAGTACCCTTTGAAAAGTATTGCTTTGTGTTGGAGCATTCAAAAAGGCAGTATAGTAAAGTTGTGGGTGAAAAGGATGGGTACTTCAACTTGTAAAATGGGTTTAGGAAGGACATTAAGAAAAGAAAGTGTCTAAAATGCCTTTTGAAAAGTATTGCTTGGTTTTGGAGCATTCAAAAAAGCTGTAAAGTAAAGTTGTGGGTCAAAAGGATGGGTACTTCAACTTGTAAAATGGATTTGGGAAGGACATTAAGAAAAGAACTTCTCGTAAAATGCCCTTTGAAAAGGATTGCTTGGTGTTGTAGCATTCAAAAAGCTGTAAAGTAAAGTTGTGTGTAAAAAGGATGGGTACTTCAATTTGTAAAATGGGTTTAGGAAGGACATTAAGAAAAGAACTTGTTCTGAAATGCCTTTTGAAAAGTATTGCTTGGTGTTATTGCATTCAAAAGCTGTAAAGTAAAGTTGTGGATGAAAAGGATGGATGCTTCAACTTGTAAAATGGGTATAGGAAGGACATTAAGACAAGAACTTGTTGTGAAATGCCTTTTGAAAAGTATTGCTTGGTGTTGGAGCATTCGAGAAAGCTGTAAAGTAAAGTTGTAGGATGAAAAAGATGAGTACTTCAAGTTGTAAAATTGGTTTAGGATGGACATTATGAAAAGAACTTGTTCTGAAATGTCCTTTGAAAAGTATTGCTTGGTGTTGGGGCATAAAAAAAAGCAGTATAGTAAAGTTGTGTGTGAAAAGGATGGGTACTTCAATTTTTAAAATGGGGTTCCGACGGTCACTAAGAAAAGAACTGGTTCTGAAATGGCTTTGAAAAGTATTGCTTGGTGTTGGAGCATTCAAAAGCTGTAAAGTAAAGTTTTGGGTGAAAAGGATGGGTACTTCAACATGTAAAAATGGGTTTAGGAAGGACATTAAGAAAAGAACTTGTTCTGAAATGCCCTTTGAAAAGTAATGCTTGGTGTTGGAGCATTCAAAAAAGCAGTATAGTAGAGTTGTGTGTGAAAAGGATGGGTACTTCAATTTGTAAAATGGGTTTAGGAAGGACATTAAGAAAAGAAATTGTTCTGAAATGCCCTTTGAAAAGTATTGCTTGGTGTTGGAGCATTCAAAAAGCTCTAAGGTGATGCTGTTGGTGAAAAGGATGGGTATTTCAACATGTAAAATGGGTATAGGAAGGTCATTAAGAAAAGAACTTGTTCTGAAATGCCCTTTGAAGAGTATTGCTTGGTGTCGGGCATTCAAAAAAGCTGTAAAGTAAAGTTGTGGGTGAAAAGGATGGGTACTTCAATTTGTAAAATGGGTTTTTGGAGGGACATTAAGGAAAGAACTTGTTCTGAAATGCCTTTTGAAAAGTATTGCTTGGTGATGAGCATTCAAAAGGCTGTAAAGTAAAGTTGTGTGTAAAAAGGATGGGATAGTTCAATTTATAAAATGGGTTTAGGAGGGACATTAAGAAAAGAACTGGTTCTGAAATGCCTTTGAAAAGTATTGCTTGGTGTTGGAGCATTCAAAAAAAGCAGTATAGTAAAGTTGTGGGATGAAAAGGATGGGTACTTCAACTTGTAAAATGGGTTTAGGATGGACATTAAGAAAATATCTTGTTCTGAAAAGATATAATAAAGCCTTAAAAAAGTATCAAAAATGTGGGGCGGCTCAGGGGCCTTTGGGGTGCCGGGGGCCCTTTGGGGTGTTGGGGGACCTTTGAGGACCGGGGGCTTCCTTGGGGGTTGGGGTAGGGGGATCGGAGTCCTTTGGGGTTGGGGTAGGGGGATCGGAGACCTTTGGGGTTGGAGTAGGGGGATTGGAGTCCTTTGGGGTTGGAGCAGAGGACCTCACGACACTGTTGAAATGAACGTTATGTATTATAACGACCATACAGCTTTAATGTAAAATCTTTTTCTAAATTCTTTTCATAAATCATCTTTTAAAATGTCTTTGGTGGTTTTGCCGGAGTAATTCCCTAAATCTTCTAAATTGCTTTTGCCCAAATAATACCTAAGCGTAATTTCAGCGTGTTCCTTTTGTTTTTGGCATCCCTGCGCCGTCACATTTCAAATTACTAAGAAACCTTTTCTTGAATCTATAATTCCCCTTAGATACAACAAATTAATTCCCCTTTCTTGACAAATCAATCAACCATGACATCATCTGTCAGACATTAAAAAAATTCACCCCGGCAACAATTCTACTGGTCGAACTCCAAAGATATTAATAAACTTTGCCCCGGAAACAATTCTCTTGGAAATACATCAAAGACATTAACATAACATAACATAACAAAACATAACAAAACAAAAAGTAACAACAACGACAAAACCAGATCTTGAAAGAAGTCACATTGACTCTGTCCTCGTTAGACTCAATAATCCAGAAAACATCCATCAAAGTGAGGAAAATACTATTTTTCCATTCTCACTGACAAAAAACATAAAAACATCCATCAAAGTGAAAAAGTTCCTGTTTTTCCATTTTCAATGACAAAAACCATAAAACAGACATAAATTACTAGTGACATCTGAGAAAAACATCAAATAAATTGACCGACACACATAACCGTCCAAGAAACAACCATAAATATGAGAAAATTCCTGTTTTTTCATGTGACAAAAATTCTGTTTTTTCATTCTCAGTGAGAAAACCATAAACCACGTGGTTAGTACGGAAGAATAAGATAGGTATCTACTTGTTTCTCCAAACGTGACTCACATTTCAGAGCACATAATTATGCAAGTCGACAAACCGTCAGAGTAATACGTCAGCAGAAGTATATACGTCAGAGCCATAGTTTCAGTTGCTACTTTGGTTTCCATCAGAAACATTTGTCATTGCACTTGCGCAAAGGCCGGGTCATAAAGCTTGCGTGGTTTGAGGTCTCTGTCAAAAATGTTCACAGAAGGGTATAGGACTTTTCCCACTTGTATATTACATTTACTGTGATGTGTGTTTTTGTTTATATTGTATTGCGTAATGGTTTTAAATTAAACGAGTACAGTGAGTAGATTGTGTCTTCTGGATAAGAATACTTTAAGTTCTTTGGAACCTTTCCAAGATGCTTTTGAGGCCAATGAGCTCTATCAGAGGGAGTGGCCCCTTCATTGTTAAAGCAATATCCTTTCGGCACTTTAAATAGCTTTAAGACGGGTATGGTTCTTTTACTCAAGAGCTTTTAGACAGAATGTGGCTCTTCAGTCCTATATTATATTTCTATAGAAGCCATAGAAATTATTGAACCGTATCATAGCAATTTTCTTTTGATAGCTTTTAGAAAGGGCGTGGTTCTTCAGTCCTAAGTTATATTTCTATAACTTATATAGGTATCAGTGAACCATATCAAGTCTATCCACTTTTAAGGCAAAGTAGCTTTTTAAATTGGCGTTGTTCTTTAAGCTGGTATGTTCTTAACTATCAATGCTTTTAAAGAATATATTTTTTGGAAAAGTTTTTTTAATTAGTTTATTGTTTTTGGGGTGAGTCTCGTTCTTCACACTCTTCACACTGATTTTGTTTTTAGTTACCAATTCTTTAAAAAATATATTTTCTGGAAAGTTTGTTAAGTTAGTAAATTGCTTTTAGAAGCGGTTGTGATTGTGGTTTGATTTTAGGCGTTGACGCTTTTACTCCGGCCTTGAGTGTAGATATAAGAAACTTGATAGAGAGTTAGTATCACACTTCCCAATTGACACTTGACTATCTTGCATCGATTAAAGTCCGAAACACCTTCTATTATTCAAAATGAGTGGTTTTAAACTACTGCAATTCGAAGGAGTTGACAATTATCATATAAAGACGAGAGTGCCAAATATAGAAGTGGAAATTGCATAGGATTGTCGGATAACATTTTAGTGGGAAGATATGTTCTCTAGATATGTCATATCTTTGAGTAAATTTAAGTTAGAAGAACAATTATGCTTTGCAGGTAAAGTGGACCTTATGTATAACCAGACTACAAGTTGGATTAAATGGAATCAAGAAAGACACAGAGGACAATGGACTGGAACGTCTTGTGAAAAGAGAGTGAATATGTATTATTTTATTATTATATTTCTGACAATAAAAATGTTTTATAGTGATTTATTCCTGGTTAAAAATTTTTAGTTTACCGTAAAATCCTCTCCCTAGGGAACCAATAGGCGATGAAAATGTGCTTAAAAATAGAAAAAAAATAACTTTTTATATGAGTTATTTCAGTTTATAATTGAAAGTGCGAGTGTCAAGAACCAAAAATATGGATGGATTTGAGAAAAAAAATCATCCAGAATCTTGTGACTTTGGAAATATGTTTGAATCGAAATGACCAGTTTCAAAAGTTATCATTACGAAAGAAAATATTCTTTCAAAGAATGCTTGACAATATCATGAAAAACGAATCTCCATCTTTGAATATTTGTATGAACCTTTTACGTTGTGGGTGAAATGCATTCGCACAATTTACTGACATACTAATCGAAACAAATCAAAATTATATTGTGGATTTGCTATTGAACACTACCTAAACATTCTAAGTTTATTTAAAAGTCTATCTGAATGATTGGTTTATAAGAACAGCAAATTAGTCGACAATTTAAAAAAAATCCCAAGCATGTTTCAATTGATTTTGAAGTAAGACACCTTGTGTCTCTCTCACTCTCTCTCTCTCTCTCTCTCTCTCTCTCTCTCTCTCTCTCTCTCTCTCTCTCTCTCTCTCTCTCTCTCTCTCTCTCTCTCTAGATGTAAACTCCATAGAAGTAAACTTCTCCATGTCTTGGAGAAGTTTGTGATTCTCAAGTTAGAGGTTTCCTGTGCTCAAACTATCACTATGATAAATGTGATCAGTGGAAAAATACCTATCCAGGTATGATTGAGAAACCTCTCAACGAACATTTAGTTTAATTGTAAGAGAATGGTATTGTCATGGATTTAAATTGTTTTGGGAAGAAAAATTTGGTCCACGATTCAATTGTCGAAACAACAAGAGAGTACGGTTTCTGTGTCATCGTTGTGAAGACATTGATAATTATGATTATAACCCTTGAGATTTTTATT
Organism: Artemia sp. Qi Xiang Cuo; assembly: GCF_049724085.1. Lineage (NCBI taxonomy): Eukaryota > Metazoa > Arthropoda > Branchiopoda > Anostraca > Artemiidae > Artemia > Artemia sp. Qi Xiang Cuo. The sequence goes on along the minus strand of NC_142794.1, from coordinate 72,487,083 downwards.
TGGCTGATACAAAGAGCAATTCTTCCTTTGAGAATTTTGTTTGTGACATTACATCGATTCAACAAATTGAAACCCTTGAATCTTACAATATGAATAGAATAAGTACCATTGACTTCCCAAAGAGATATGATAAAACTGAAACTACGTTGTATTGCATTAAATGTGATACTGACTTTTCCCCACATGACCAATACAAGGTGTATGCTTACGATCTACCACCACTAGTTGTTGTTGACTACGATGAATACCTACATGTAGAAGAAGAAATTTAAAGAAAACGAAAAAGACTTTTTTTGCATATATATATATATATATATATATATATATATATATATATATATATATATATATATATATATATATATATATATATATATATATATATATATATATATATATATATATATATAAAAAAAAAAAAAAAAAAAAAAAAAAAAAAAAAAAAAAAAAAAAAAAAAAAAAAAAAAATATATATATATATATATATATATATATATATATATATATATATATATATATATATATATATATATATATATATATATATATATATATATATATATATATATATATATATATATATATATATATATATATATATATATATATATATATATATATATATATATATATGTAAATAAACAAAATTTTACAAATATGATTTGAATATTTTATTCTTAGAGTTCTGAAATCAATATTATCCAGATAGGAGAGGGTATTTTCCACAATGAAATCGTTCAGGCGATGATTCTCCAGGTAAATTTTGATAAATTCCTTGTGTGTATATCCACGATATCGGAAAACGAAATGCAACCGTGCATGAAATCCACAGCTTTTGGTTGTCAAATCTTGTACATTATTCTGGTTTTGAACACTAGATATCCCCTTGCTTTCAATATAGGTGCTGATATGAGGGGTTTGGAATGTATATGGAAGACCAAAAGCATTGAAAAGCTCAATACTTTTCCTAGTTTGAAACAGGCATAGCCAGTGACAAGTATTTCTCATATTTGACGGACTGCTAATGGAAATGAACGAGTCCAAGTTAAATATATCAATTATTTAATTTGTATTCATCGTGTCAGGTGTACTGGAACAGTATCGTCGGGGTTGATCTACCAATTGGGATAAAATTGACTCAGTGATATTAATGTGATACTTTCAGTCAAAGCTTCAATGGATGTGCACTCTAAAAGTAAGTTCCCACTTATAAAAACACTCATATCTTGAGTGCCTGACAAGTCCAAAACAATTAAACCATGATTTTTGGAAAACATTGAATTTGTTATTCCATATTCAAATAGTTGTGAATCGTGATCTATTGATTGCACAGTCAATTCATACAGAGTTTTGTAAGATTTTTATCAAATGATAAAGTTTACAAGGGAATTCCATCCATCTTGCACACAAGACTGGATAAGACATAAACACACAGAGAGAGATTTTAACAAGATTAAATAAAACTTCACCATCAATCCCTGTCGCTGAGTCTTCGATTAAGTGATAATTTTCTTCTATTTTGGTTTTTAATAATTGCTCAGAAGTAGCCACATCTCTATTTGTGTACATGAAAACAATATCAAAACTACAAACTATTGTGTTTTCTGAAATACTTGTGTTATTAAGCTTTTTAACCAAATCTGCCGAATTGGCTTTAGTATATGCTACGATAGGTCTTAGGGGAATACCTTATTTATGCAGTTTTGGTAAGCCGTAAAATTTTGGACAGAAACTACCACGGGGGTCAAATTTTTGTATAATTGTGGTGTGATTTTACCATTCTGTTTTAGCTGTTATAATTCATTTATAATATTATTAGTAAATTGATCAGTAGAATCAAGAGTGATCGGTTTATATGTACTTGTGTCTTTTAAAAGTGAAACGATTTTGTTGGCATAGTCTGTCTTATCCATGACAACGATTGAGTGGCTTTTGTCTGCTTTGGTTATTATAATAGATGGGAGTTTGTGGAAGTTAGATAATATTTTTATGTCGTGCAAATTTTTTTGTGTGAAAGTGTTAGGAGACTTAGCCTTTTTTGGCTATTATAAAGGTATTTATGAGACAAGACCTAACTTAATCAGGGTTTGAAACAGATTGGTAGTATTTATGCAAAGCGGACTCTAAAGAGGAGACTATATCCGCCACGGGAACCTGTTTCGGCAGAAAAGAGAATTTTGGACCTTTTTCCAGTGTTTCGATTTCCTGGGTTTCAAATGTTCTAGAAGAAAAGGTTAACAATAGCGGGTCCAGGAGTGAATCTTGGAGAAAAAATACGGTTTCCCATCGAAGATTCCTCTCTCAATTTTTCCAATTTTGTATAAAGTCGTTCCTTTGACAAGTGAAAATCATGGCGAAACAAATTCCTTTCTAATCTAACAACTTGAGAAAAATCAACAGTGGACAGGTTTTCAAACAAAAAATTTTTTTGAGCCAATCGAAATTAGGCTCAAAATAAATAAAAATATTTCCTTAAATAGGGACTTAGAAGAATATTCACTGAATTCTTTACACTCAAATTTCATTAAAAATGATCTGACAAAATATTTTATTAAACCAATTGACAATAGTATTGAACCCATTACAAAAAGGCCTTTAAGAATAGCTGCTAAAAAAGCAAGATTAGCTTTGAATACTTGCAGTTAATAATTTCATTTTATTTTGTTTGAATGAATGAATTAATCTTCTCTCATCATTTTATTTATCATTCCTGGTTGACTTCGTTGAAGTAAGGATACTGGGGCTGTTTTAAAGGTTTTTAAAAAGCACTTTTAGTTTTAAACTTCGTATTTTAATGTGAGTTGTTTATATATATATATATATATATATATATATATATATATATATATATATATATATATATATATATATATATATATATATATATATATATATATATATATATATATATATATATATATATATATATATATATATATATATATATATATACACACACACAAAAATATATATATATATATATATATATATATATATATATATATATATATATATATATATATATATATATATATATATATATATATATATATATATATATATATATATATATATATATATATATATATATATATATATATATATATATATATATATATTCTTTAATGTTGTGCTGAAGACGGCCCTTGGACATAGGGCCGAAATATTCACCGATTTAAACTGCACTGTCTTGAAAAAAAAAAAATCCCTATTGTCTTTAAGTTGTGTTTGTTAAAACAAAACCAGTGCAAAGAGTGTGAAGAACCACACCTACCCCAAAAACAATCAACTAATTTAAAAATCTTTTCCAAAAAACATATTTTTAAAAGCATTGATAGTTAAAAACAAAACTGTGTGAAGAACAACACCCGTCTAAAAACTGTCAAAAGTACATGGACCTGATATGGTTCCCTGATTCCCATAGCAGTCATAGAAATACAACTTTAGACCGAAGAACTATACCATGTCTAAAAGCTATCAAAATAGCATTGCCATGATAAGTTTCAGTAATTCATATGGCCTCTATAGAATTATAACATAGGACTGAAGAACTACATTCTGTCTTAAAGCTCTTGAGTAAAATAAGCACATCCGTCTAAAAGCCATCAAATTTCGAAAGGTAATTGCTTTAACAGGCAAGGGGGTACTCACTCTGATATAGCTCATCAGCGTCAAAAGTACTCTGGAAATGAGCCAGGGAACGTACAGTACTCTTATCCAGAAGACACAATGTACTTTTGTGTTTAATAAATAGTTTCTTTTCTTCACTACCGCTTGTATAATAAAGTGCCAATGACGCAGTAAGTTTTATACTTTTATATTGTGAGAAGAAGGCAATACCCAGAAACTTGTTTGTAATGATTTTTTTTCGTTTCAACGTTGATTAGCATATCCAATTTAACTTTCACTCGTTTTAAGATTCATTTATTCATTTACATTAGTATCTATTGTTTGTTTGTTTGAATTATTTGTTTTTTCCGTTTTTTTCGTTTTTTTCTGAGATTGTTTATTTAATTTCTGTTCGCTTTGAATTTCATTTATTCTTGAATAGTAATTTCTGGTCGTTTTCAGTTTAAATTTTAGCAGTTTTTTGTATCTGCTGATCTTAAGTTTCAAATGGCCTTCAGTTTTCTTTGATAAACTTCTTTTTAAGAACTTTTTTGAATTAATCCTGAAAACAGGCATACAAGCTTCATTTCGAACCACCAATATCCGATAATTTTGATTTGCAGGTACGCAAACACGCTTTTTTCATTGTTTTTCTCTGCTGTTCATCACATTATCAAGTGGAAAAAGGGCGTTGGGGCGCTAATTGTCCTTGATCTTTTTTGACCTTTTAAAAGTGAACTAGAACAATCCATTTTCAATCAAATGAGCCCTCTCTGAAGTTTATACGAGCATTCCTTCTATAAGAACCATATATGTCCTCAGGGCAAAACTTAATATCTGTCCTCGGGCCCTGGAATACTTTTTACCCAGGAGTATTAATATCTGATGTTGTCATCTCGAACTTTTTATCGAATTGGTTTGGTGAACAAAAGAGTGTGGAGGGGCTATTTGCTTTCCGATCTCTTTTGAATCTGAGAAAATGAACTAGAACTTTCAATTTCCAATCAAATGAGCCCTCTCTGAAGTTTACACTAGCATCCCTTTCATGAGAACCATGTACGGCACCATTAAATAATTTACAATGCCTGCCCCCGGGCCCTGAGGGGCTTGTGTCGAAACCGGAGTTTTTGTTATCTGACCTTTGAACTATTTACAAAAATGGCTATCCGAAAATTTATATTGGGTAGCTTTTGGGAAAAATGACATGGGGTGGTGCTAGTTGCCCTCTGATCACTTTTGACTCTTAAAAATTGAACTAGAACTTTTCATTTCTATTCTAATGAGCCCTCTCTGAAGTTTTTACGAGCATCCCTTCCATAAAAATCATATATGCCCGCAGGACATAACTTGCACAGTGTGTTTGATTAATCTTATAGGGATGTATATCGCAAAACCACAAGAGGAGATATCTTAAAAAGAAGTGCTTTCTTACAGTCTGCTCCAAATTATTTTCCCATCAGGATCTACGTGGAATACCGATGCTTCAGGTTCTCCAGTAGATTTTGCCTCCATGAAGTATATATCTGGTAGCCATAAACAGTGTAGTACTCCTTTTGGAACCCTTATTGGACGACTGGTTTTTGACTTCAGCCTGCGGTCCAGCCACACAAGCCTCATGTAGAAAGAAATCGTAATCTCCTGAAAACACAAACACAAACTATGTTTGCTTATTATGCATGCAAACTATTTTTGTGATAAAGCTGAAGATTGTTCTTCGATTCACGGATTGTACCCCTTTGTGTCCTATGTTGGGATTAAATTTAGCTAATTTCAGTATTTAAGAGTTTAAAGGTATCTGAAATCGAAGGTATTGATTTGTAGTTTCGGTATCCAGAAAAAAAGTCATGTAAAAGCATGACTAATTTACACAGAGTACTTGTGGCTATAATTACTTACCAAAACTGTTACAATAGGACTTGAAGAAAACTTGGTGAAATTTTATTTTGATGTGCTACCAGCACTTTGATACTGGTAGGGGGAAGGGGCTACCTTACCCCCCTTTCCCCTCCAAGTACCAAGAATTTAAAATCATAGGGTATTTATATTGTTTTCTAGAAGACCTATTTTTCTTGAATGTAGTCGTAGTTGCCCTAACTAATACAAAGGGTCTCGTCTGTTTTATCCATTGGTTTTGTCAAGCTGCTATGTGTATTTCAAAAGCTTTTGGGTCCCGTAATTATCTAACTACTACCCCGGTTTCAGCCCCCTAGGAGGGCTGGTCTAATTAGTGAAGATGCGAAATTACTGAAAACTGTGATTCTATTAGAATTTAAAAGTGATATACGGTAGGTGTCAGGGCAATAATCAAATAACACTATATCAGTTGTAACAGCAAATTACATAATACCGATATCAGTTTCAAAATAAGAAGTCATATTTCAATATTTTCATCCAAGTTTCTTTTAACTAACGCTAAATTTCACAAAATATCTTGTTTTTCTTCTGTTATTAATTTCTGTCCTTATGCCTATACTCTTCATACCAATTCGGTGAGGGGAGCTGTTAAACTCTGGAAATAAAGTTTTTATATATTATTAGATGGAATCTACAGTTTTATTGTGACTGGTAAATGAAAAGCGTATATAGATAAGTGCTTAGAATCACAGCTCATCCTGAGCAGGTCCCAGTCTATAAATATTAAATTGTGTTTGGTAAATTTATAATCACTTGAATGTTTGATTTATTTCACCAATTTTTGTGCCAATTAAAGAAAAATATAGTGGATAAACATTTTGAGAATCAGGGACCCAAAAGATAATAAGGATATTGGGTTACCTATTTCAAGCTAGTTTATAAAGGTCTATTCCAATTTTGCTACGGAAAAATAACTAAAAAACAAACCGAATAAAGACTCAAGTCACGAAGACAAGAATAATTCAAATAATTTTGAGCTTGCAAATAAACAAAACAAGAATAAAAATTTAAGTTACGAAGCTCTCATGGGCATCCACAGGAGGGAGAGACAGGGGGCCATGGCCCCTGGAAAACCGGGACTATAAAATAATTATAAGGAAATCAAAGTAAAGAGAGCAGAGTAGGCGAAAACCAGGTAAAAGAGTGTATTAACCCATATTTGGCTGCCTGTCAATAGGTTTTGATCCTTAATAGGGATAATTTAAGCTCTACTTTGTGACTGAATGACCCCTTTTCATTTTTCCATAAATGATTTTCTATATGATTTGGTTGGAGTAAAAAATAAAATTCTTCATAGTGATGAATGCTAAGTAAATAGCGATCCTTGTCAATTGCAAAAGCATACGGACCAAAATACTGACAACATTAGATAAATGAATAAGTTTTTAATGGTGATTCTAAATGTGTATTTGTTTCAAATTTAAAGATCCCAAGTCATTAGTAAATTCCAAGTTATTAGTGCATAAGACGGTTCGCATAATTATAGAAAAAAAAAGAAGGAAAACAACTCAAAAAGGGGGCAATGTCGATAAGAAAAAAACACTGTCAAATTTAGTATGCATTAGTAGGCTACCCATGAGCTGATATCTGAAGGCATTTCAGTAAAAATTATTTAATTTTTTATTTTCCCTCAGAACAGATACATTTTTTTGTTTCTTATTATTATTTCTTTTTTTTAACAGTTGTTATTGTATTGATCTAGTTGTTCACTTCGAAAAATCTTTAATTTTTATAGTTATGAAGTATAGTATAAGGTCATCTAATATATTGGTTTTTGGCACTCAGAATTAAATTAAAAATATCAATATTATTGAGTAACGTTCAACACTTAAAACCTTTCTCAATAACGCCCAGCACAAGAAGTTCTTATTTGATTTTCTTAATCTTAGCTTTAATGTTTTACTTTGAACAAACTACTTCGAAAGAGCTTAAGTTTTAATAATCACTGATTTTGAAGAAATTAGCCCAAATATATCGGTAATTGATAACCACGTTGAAATAACGACATGGTTTATTTTTGTAATTACTTTAATTTTTTTATTTTTATGTTTACTTGACTTTACTTGACAAACTGTTTTCATTACTTTTTAAATAATTGCTGGTCTCTAAGCTTTACCACCCATCAAAAACTAGACAGAGAGCATTGAAATCTTGACCGTTTTTCTGCGTTTGTGAAAAAATTGTTTTCAAAAACTATAACGTTTCATAAAATTTAACTAAACTAATAAAAATATTTTTCCACTAAGAGTAAAGAGCAAACTTAAAATTAAAAGGAATTAAAGTTATTCTATATATGAGGGGGACTACCCCCGACTCGATCACTAAGCCACAAAAATTTAGAGCCTTGAAAAACCTTCTTTTCCAATTCAATTACCCTAGTACCCTTGTAAATGTTCTTAAATAGTTTGAATAAAAAGTCAAACTTCAGAGTAAAGAGCAAGGAGTTAAGGAAGAGACAGGCCCCCTCATTTCAAAAATAATTTCAATTTAAATAGGTTTTAAAACTGTCCCTTATTTCCAGTTGGAAATGCCCTTAAAAAATTTAATTTCTGACTGTTTTCCACATCAAACCTCTGCCTAGCCTTTCCAAGGTATAATCTGGGGTACCAGCCACTAAAACTCCTGGTTGATTTTGGTTAAAATTTATATATGGAATCAGCTTATTACACTGATTCCAAATATATAAAATGCACTAAGTTTAGTTCTAGGCATCAAAAGTTAAGAGCCTGAGAAAATTTGCCTGATTTTTCAAATAGAAAGAAAATATCCATAAAGATCAAAGAATCTGGGTAAAAATCACACCATCAGATTCAGCGTAGCTGGAAACCCTATTGTAGAAGTTTCAAGTTCCTATATACAAAATGTGAAATTTTGTAATTTTTGCTAGAAAACAGATCACGGATGCGTGTTTATTTGTTTTTTTTCTGGTTTTCTTTTTTTTCTAGAGGTGATCGTATAGAAATAAGGGTCCTAGAAAATCGGGAGAGTCATAATTTTAACGGAAAATCAAAAATCGGAAAATTTTAAGTGACAGAAAAGATTGGAGGGCAACTGCCCCGCTCTTACGCCCATTTATTTTCCAAAGCTATCTGATCAAGATTTTGGGAGAGCCATTTTGTTCAGTAGGCTATAGTTTAAAGATCAAATAAATATGACCTTAGAGGAAAAATGACCCCCCAGATTCCGTGGGGTGAAGTCTATAAGCTATGAAAACTGCCCATTGTTTACGTACAGTATTGTTATTGGGAGGTATACAGACATTTTCTAGGGAGATTCTGTGCAAGGGGTGGATTTCCATTGGAATATTTTTGGGGGGTCGAGGGGAGAGGGTTAAATTTTCCAGTGAAAATTTTACACTGGGGGGATTTGACAGAAATCGAATGCAAAATTCTTTTAATTGCCTTACATTCTCTTTGCCAACTAATTTTGCATGTGGAGATGTTTTGGACGAAATATCCGAGAGCTATTTTACACGAGTTTTGATTTCCGGAAAAACGTTTCTACCGTAGCTAGAAAGCTAGAAAGCTAGGCCAGCTAGGAAGAGGTGAAAGGGGTTAGGAACTCCACTTGTTAATTTCCCTATGCTAATTTCCCTATTGGCGTCACAGAAGTGCCTACGGTGATACTACTGGAGTATCTACTAATGAAATCATATCCCCTCGTCTCACCGACACAGGGTGGCACTAATGAAAATTTAAATATTTTCATTGTTTTTAGGCTTTCTATGTATCGAGAAAACTAAATGGAGATCTCTAATAGTGTTTTATATTAATAAAATGATTGATGATGATTGACTGATTTTAATTAATATAATATTAACAAAAGACAGCTTGTCATTTTTCTTACACTCCACTGTAAATTTAATATTGTTATCAAAACTACTTAAATTATTACAGAAATGGTCTAAGGAATTAAAACAGTGTTTCTAAATGTAGACTACATCATCCATGAATCTACCCAAGAAACAAGGGATGATTCTGAAACTGTGTATAGTGGATGTTTCAGTAGAATCTATGAAATGATTTGCCTACAAATGAGAGAGGGATTCTCCCATGGGTAAACAAAAAAACCTGCCTTTAAAACTCCCCTCTAAAACCAAAATAAAAAGAATATTCATTTACCAGGATAACTAGTTTCATAATGACTTCAATATCCAATCTAGTCAAGGTCAAATCTTGTATTTAATCAAAATGTTTTTGTAGTTTACTCTTTAATATGTCCTCTCACTTTTTACGTCACAACTTCAATATATGGAAACAATGTCAAAAGTGCAGAGAATTGAATTCTCTTCCAATACAAAATTTCGTAATTTATTGGTGAGATCAATCGAATTTTTAAAGATGATTTCTGTGTTCCCCAAAAAGGACGCAATAACACAGACAACCACTTACCTAAATTCAAAGCAGGCAATGGAAAAGTTGACACAATGGGACGGAAGGGGGCACCAGTCTTATGAATCTTGGGTAGATCATAGATCTTGGGTGAAGAAAACCTCTTGGAAAAATTTATTATAAAATTGTGGGGTAATGTGTAAATTGTTTTTCAGTTACTCCAATTCCTTTCTTGTCGGCTTTACATATTTATCTGTACGAACAAAATCCAGTTTTTTTAAGTAATGGTGTTAGAAATAATGGTTTTCATTTGACGATCATAATCAACATTGTTCATAATTGCAATAGTGTTGCCTTTATCCGCTTTGGTGATAGTAAGGACCTTATCCTTTTTCAAATCCGAAAGTATGTTAATGTCATTTTCTGTTTAATATATTTTCCAATTTTTTGCTCATATTAAAAGTGTTTAGTTTCCCTAAGATCTCGGCTCTAAGTTCTGAGGAGCCTCAACTTTATTAATAGGAGCCATAAACCCTGACTCCACCTTGGAAAATATTTTTGAATAAGAGATCGGTGTTGGAAAACAGAACTTAAAACCCTTCGACAAAGCTGCTTCCTGTTGACTATTGAGAGGTTTAGATGACAAGTTCTTAATGGCAGGACCTAGACAAAAACAAGGATAAAAAAAAATCCGAATCCTGGAACTGCTAAAATAAAAGTCTATTAAACTTGTTATCCAAATGAACCTTTACCAAATAAAAATCCGGGCAAAAAATATAACGGCCATTTCCTTCATTCTCAGAAAAAAGTCAGATGGAAGGTAATTCCTTAAAAGGTTTTCAAAAAAATTTATTTCTTTGGACAATTTAAAACGTCTTTGTTTTTGCTCAGAGATTACGTGATTTAAAGCCTTTAGACTTAATTTGTTTTTTTTAATTTTGACTAGTTTTCAATGCCAAAATGGGCATTTATTTTAAAAGATTTCGGAGACACTGATTCTTTCTTGCAGTTTTTAGGAACATTTGTTGATTTTGTATGTTTTTTAACGAAAGAAAAATAATAATTGACGGAAGCGGCTAATTTGTGCCCGTACAGTTGACAAATGAAAGATCTTAAGTCGAACTTGCCAGCCATGAGAAAAAATCAACAAAGAGTTAAACAATTCGATGAAAACAAACGAAAAACGAAAAACGGAAAAAACGAAAAAACGGCAAATGAGACTGTGACCGGTAGAGAAAAAAGGATATTTTGCTTGTATGCAAGTCAACACAAGAAAAAGAGTGATAAAAAACAAACTAAACTAAAAATAAACAAAACCACCACCTATGAAATATAATTGTCGCAACTGATCAGTAGGTATGAAATAATAAATTTTCTTGCCTCAGTACACCTTTTTACAGAGAGTAAGCAGCTCCTCGCTTGTCAAGGTCATCCCATAAGGTGCTCTTGAAGATTAATGAACTATACCAAGGCCAGTTACCTACGGTACTCTTGAGGCTCACTGAACTCTGAACAAACCCGGACAAGACGGTTTTACCTTTCTTGGTGCTATTCTGAAACAGATTATGTAATGATCTAAGATGTTCGATAAGCATTTTCCAATGATTTCAGAAATGTTTGAGTGGTGTGGGATTTGAACTGGGAACTACTAAGGCTGAAGGAATGATGTGCTAGTCAACTGAACTAACAAGTCGATGCTAATGAACTGTTCTTAGAAATATATTGACAAAAACTGTCACATTACTTACTTACTGGCACTTGGATCAGGACACAACCTATGTAGCTCTCCCTGGCAACAGAATCTTGAAGACTGATGAATTACAGAGGTTACGGTCTTGGGTTAATGGAGCGACAATTTCAAGCCATGAAGGGTCCCATCTGTGACCACGTCTCTGGAAACCACCAATTGGCTTGAGGTCAGATTTGACTGTGTTAAGCCAAAATGTGGCTTGTCCTCCATGTCGTTTCCTCCAATCAGGTACTGGTTTGCAGCGTAGGCTGCAAACCAACACTATATTTTTCGTTATTAAGTATATTGCAGTAGGTTGCATCAAGACATGGCTAATTGTAGACAGAGGAATGTAGAAAGTCTCGGCTGGAGTTCGGCAAACATAGCCAAACCCGGACAGGCGGTGGCATCGAATGATAGATGTGATAACATACTTCTGGTCACATTGTTGGTGGATGATCGTATTTGGGATTTGGTCACTGAATAGTAGCCCCAATATGCTCCTCAGGCATCTGTGTTCAAACGTGTTGAGGGCGTGTGCCTCTTTGACTTTTAAGGGCTATGTCTTACAGCCGTACAGTAAGAATGACCAGACAAGGGCAACGTAAATAAGAATTTTTTCTGGGGGATTTCCTTCTTTTTCCGTAGCGGCTTCCACAGCTGTGCAAAGACAACGGAAGCTAATGCAATGCGGCATTGGATTTCTTCGCTACATCCGCTGTTAATGTTATTGTATGATTCGAGATACTTGAATTTATGAACAACCTCAATCTTCCTATGGTTAAGGGTTATAGGGGTAGAGTTTATATCTGGGGTATTAGACATAGCTTTAGTCTTGTCAAAATTAATCTTGAGCCCCACTGAGGCTGCAACTTTGGAGACTTTCAGAAGCCTTTTCTGGGCTTCGCCAACGGATTTTCTAAGAAAAGCAGCATCATCAGTATAATCCAGATCATTAATACTGAAATAAGGACTAACCTCGACTCCTTCGAAGTTTAGAATTGCTTTTTTCATTACCTGATCGACAACAAAATTGAATAGTTTGGGAGAGAGTACACACCATTGCCTCACACCGAAGTCGATATCAAATAGCGGAGAAATTTCTCCGTCCACCTTGATGCAGGCTTGTGTGTGTTGATAGTAAGCCTGAATGAGTCGTATACTCTTAGGTGGGACACAGTCCTCTTCCATTGCCATCCAAATTCTTCCCCCGATGACTGAATCGAAAGCCGTGAGGAAGTCAATAAAGAAAGCGACGGTGATTTGTTGATGCTTGGCTCTATGTTCAAAAATCTGCCTCAAGGTGAAGAGTTGGTCAATACAGCCCATGCCAGCTCAGAAAACAGTTTGGTTAGGGCGGGTTCTTTTGTTATGGACATAGCGGAATCGGTTAAGCAGAATCATTGCAAAGATCTTTGCTACAATGCTCATAAGTGAGATCCCTCCGTAATTTTCCATTCAGTGCGGTTACCTTTCTTGAAGACAGGCAGTATAACTGAGTCTTGCCATTTCTAGGGAAACCGTTCCTGAGACCAGATTGAGCAAAAGAGCGTCTTTAGTTTCTCAGCAAAAATAGAAGCAGTTTTGTAGACTTCTTTGGAATAGAATCCGTGCCTAGCGCCTTGCGATTCCTCAACTTCTTGATTGCCTCTTTGATCTCTTGTACTGAGGGAGGGTGAACATTTACGTTGCTGTATGGGGTTTGTTGACTCGTTAGTACTGAGTTAAGGATAGGGTGGCTTGGCTGGAGTGCAGTGGCGTTATTATTGGGGGTGGGGGACGTTTGAGTGGAAGTGATGTTTCGACTTGAGTTCAGCAGCTTCTGGAAGCGATATTACCATCTTGAGATTATGTTATCTTTTCTTGACAGGAGGGTTCCATCTCCACCTCTCCCTCCGGTTGAAATCTTTTTACTTTTCCCAGTTGCTTCTTTGAGTAGTTGAAAAAGCTTTCTGGTATCTGAATGATTAGAAGCCTTCTGCATATCTTCTGCCTTGTGGTCCCTCTAACGTTGTCTGTCATGGCGGGTGGATTTATGGCATTCTTTTCTCAGTGTTTTGAACACTCTGGACTTGATATTTCTGGTCTGTTGTTTCTGGTTTAATAGCTTGATAGTGTCTTCTGAGATCCACCTCTTCTGCTTCTGACTCAGTCTGCCGAGGAGTTTTCTTTAAAGGCGTCTGTTATGATGTCTCTTATTTTCCTCCACTCGTCTTCTATGTTTATGGTGGTTGGTTCATTATCGTCGTCCATGGACAAGATTTCAAAACGATTACATAATTCCAAGCGGAACTCTTCTGCGACTGCCTTATCATAAAGACGTACTACATCGTATATCGGAGGTGGTTGCACTCGTTTCCTGAAGGTGAGCTTTATGGCTAGGGAAGTTTTTAGCAGCATATGATAGGAGCTATTCTTCGCTCCTGTGTCGGCACCAAAGTAGGGTCTACACTTCTGTATAGAGCTTCTCAATCGGGAGGATATTAGCAAGTAATCAATCTGGGATTGGGCTCTTCCATCTCAAGAGTGCGAGGTGATCCTCTTGGATGGTTTGTGTTGGAACAACGTAATTGCCAATTAAAGATTATGCTCCTGGGCAAATTCTACGAGCCTCCTTCCACGCTCGCACCTGTCGCCCCATCTAAATCTTCCAACAGCTCTTTTGCGGTCTGTCTTGCGACTTACAGAATGGGCGTTAGGATCATCTCCTAGGATGAGTATATCACGGTTTGGGACTGTTCTTAATGACTGGGTCAAAGCGTCGTAGAACTCGTCAACTATACTTTTGTCCACCGCTCTGGCTGGTGCATAGGCCTAGATGACAGTGATGTTGATCTGGTGACCCTTAAGACGGGCCTTACCCAAATGAGATGAGATGGGTTGCTATTCAAATAGCAGTTTTGCTGCCTTAGTACTGAGAATGAGACCAACCCCCGCATTACAAGAACCATCACTAGGTCTGGAGTTAAAAAAGTAGAATTCGGATTTTACACCAGACGTGGAGACGGGCTTGTCTTCCAAATTTCCATTTAGTCGGGGTTTGGATACACACAGAATGTCTATGCAATATTTGTCACATTCGCCTGCAATAAAGGTCCGGGTAGCAGGGCATTTCAATGAACATACTTTCCAGCACCCCACCCTGAGGGATTGTCGATGTTTCAACAGGTGGTCGGCTAGTTCCCTTTTCGTCGGGATCGCCGTAGATTCCGACGCATCGCTTGCCGGGAAGGATGTAGCCAAAGTTCGTTTTTTAATTCTTTCTGTCATTTCCATCATTTTGTGGGAATATGTTTAACCGACGGGAATATATTTAAATGAATAGTATCGTATAAAAACATACGACCACGCCCATTGAATTTATGAATTATTTGCCAGGCTTATGAATTGAATGTGAGACCTGAGATTTCCTACGGTAGAAGAACGATGTGTTTGTCATTCTAACCAACAAATCAATGATATTATTATGTTCTTAGAAATACATTCTAAGCAATTGGTTTCATGTACTTGCTATGTCATTGAATTGTAAGTGTTTGATCAATGAACTCTATCAAGGCCATTACCTAAGCCACTCTTGAGGATAAATGACTTCTGACCAGGATCCCCTAAGACAATCTTGAGGATCAATGAACTCAATCAAGGCTACCCCCTAAGTCACTTTTGAGGATCAATGAGCTCTGTTAAGGCCATTCCTTAAGGTATTCTTGAGGATCTATGAATTTTATCAGGACCATTCCCTGAGGCACTCTTGAGAGTCACTGAACTCTTGCATAATGGATTTCTCTGGCCTTGAGTGTTAGACACTCACTATCACACTCACACTCACACACACACTCACTATTACCCTCATAATCACACTCATACTCACACTCACACTGAAGCTCACGCTCGCTCTCACTCACACCTACTAACAAGGTTAAAACAAAACGTCACGAAGAAAAAAACGTCTCAAAGTTAAAACAAAAACTTCAAGAAGTTAAGAAAAAATGTCACAAAGTTAAAACAAAACGTCTCGAAGTTGAAACATTCCCTCTTGAGTCTCATGAACTCTACTCTACTACGTTGAAAGACAATCTTGAGTCTCAATAAACTCTATCACCGCCGGTAAACTCTGAACAAACCCAGACATGACGATTTTAATAACGTGCTAGAAGACGCTCTTGAGGAACAATGAACCCAGAACAAACCCAGACAAGGTGGTTTTACCTTTCTTGATACTAATGCAAATTATATTTCGTAATGATCTAATATGTTCGCTGAATATTTTCAGATGATTTAAGGTTTTTTTGACAAGTGTAGGAATTGAACTGGGGACTACTAATGATGAAAGAATGACGTGCTAGTCAATTGAGCTAACAAGATAATGCTAATAAATTGTTCTTAGAAAAATGTTAACAAAAACCCTCACATATCACCTTATGAATTAATAATTAAATGAAATGAATAGTATCCTATTAGTACGTTCGACTACGCGCATTGAACTTACAAATTAATTTTCTGGAGTAGGAATCGAATGTGAGACCTGACACTCTCCACGGTAAAAGAACGACGCATTAGCCATGTGAACCAACAAGTAAAAAATATTATTACATTCTTTGAAGTACATTCTAAGCAATAGGTTTCCTGTACTTTCTATGTCATTCAATTGTATATGTTTGTATACCATAAATCATCTTTAGTATAAAATAATTCCCTCTCTTCTAGCGATTTTGAACTTTTGAATTCAATCCATGGGATATTTTAGAACCTGGACCTTCAGGGGATGGTGAAGAGCAATATCAAAACTAATAAGCGCATAAACACTGCCTCCGGGTGGTTTACGAGCTTAACCCTTGAGACGAATATTAGTTACTTTTGACTATAAAAATATAGATTTTTTGGGCGGATGGTTAACGAATTTAAATTTAATGATAGTATTATGCTCATAGAAATACATTCTAGGCAATACGTTTCATGGACTTGCTATGCCCTTTAATTGTGTTTGGTTTTATATCATATATCATCTTTAGTTTAAAAACACCCCTTCCTTCAAGCAATTCTTTGGCTTTTGAATTCAATCCATGGAATATTTTCAAACCCAGACCTTCAGGGGGACGGTAAAGACCAACATCAAAATCAAAAAGTGCATAAACACAGCCTTCGGGTGCTTTAAAAGATTCGCCCTCGAGGAGAATCTTAATTATTTTAAATGTGAACATTTTGACTTTCTTTGAGAGGGACTTGGAATTTTCTTGGGACTGAGAAACCCAAGCCTAAACATTAAAAATGTCTCAAAGTTAAAACAAAAATGCCTTAAACTTAAAACAAAAACGTCACGATGAAAAAACCTCTCGAAGTTAAAACAAAAAACGTCTCGAAGATAAGAAAAACGTCATGAAATTAAACAAAACGTCTTGAAATTGAAAAAAACGTCGCAAAAAAACGTCTTGAGGTTAAAAAAAGTATTGACGACAAAAACGTCTCAAATTTAAAAGAAAAACGTCAAAAAGAAAAAAAAGTCCCCAAGTTAAAACAAAAGACTCGGAGTTAAAAAAAACACCACAAAGTCCAAACAATCGTGTAGCAGTTAAAAAAAAAAACAACAGATTCTCGAAGAAAAAAACGCCACAAAGATAAACCAACGTCTCGAAGTTAAAAACCTTCGTAGAGAAGAAAACATCTTGAAGTAAGAGAAAACACCGCGAAGTTACAAAAAACGTCTCAAAGTTAAGAAACAATGTCTCTAAGAAATAAAATTTTCACAATTTTGACAGAAAACTTAACAAACAAACAGTATCGTGAAGAAAAGGCTCCTCCCCCTAAACATAGCGAAAAACCAGCTGTGTAACTATTGGATTCAAAGAACTCTTGCCCAATCAATTTTCTGGCCTTGAATATTAGTTGTGCAATGATTTAATCCTAAGGTACTTAAGATTCTGTTTGGATCAATGAACTACCACTTTCGCTATTACGAAACAAGTCTTTTTAACCTCGGGCAAAGGCATAAAAGTTTGATGAAGTACTTCTGTACATAAACACTACATCAATAGCTTCCTAAATGATCAAAAATATTCCTTTATGTCACGCTGTTGTTTTCTTTATTTGCTTGGGGCAATTTTTTAGACAATAGAACTCATTTTTTTTCTTAACGATATTCTATTGATATTTTTGGAATAATAAATGAAAGTGGTATGTGCAAGCTGGCCATTATTATTTAGTTAAAGGTGAACAGAATGTTTTGTGTGTGCTAGTTCATTTGAATCAGCAATATGAGAGTCAATTCAAAATGAATAAAGCGGAAAAAAAATCTTGTAAGTCTTGTTACTTTGAATTTTTTCAAAACCAGAGATACGTGAGTACGAACATTAGAACTTTCAAATATTTTCTTCTCTCATATTTCTAGTGCTGCATCCATTCATTTTAGTCATAGATGATGACACATTTTGACTATCTTAAAGTGTTTAAAGTCAGATACATATGAAATGAGAATTTATCAAGATTCATACGTGAAAGGATTATTAACTGGTTCATATTAAAATCTCTACTGCGGCCATCAATTCATTAATAGTGATAAATGGGAAAAAATTTCTACCCCAAGTACTGCCATCTATTCTGATATATTTATAGGCGAAAACACAACAGATTTTACCTGCACCCATTTACCTGCAGCCAAACTACAATCGCACCTTTTTTTCAAATAACCGTATTCAAGTTAGGTTCATTTAAGTTAACTTAGCTTGGCATGCTGCGCTAAGTGAACCTAAATGAACTTTACTTGAATGCGGTTATTTATAACTTGAACCCGGTTGCGAGTGAAAAGTTAGTTGTGCTGTCATCTATAACCATATCAAAATAGATCGTAGCACTTGGGGTAGTAAAGGAATACTGCCATCTTTGACTTCAAATAAATAGATGGCAGCAGTAGAGATTCTTATATGAACCAGTTAATAATCCCTTCAGATTTGAAACTTGATAAATTTTCACTTGAAATGTCTCTAACTCTAAATACTTGAGATAGTCAAAAAAGGTAATCATCTATGACTAAAAATGAATAGATGGCAACATTAGGAACGTGATAGAAAAAAATGTTGGACAAACCTATTAGTCATACTCATTTGTGTCTGGCTTTGAAAAAAAATCAATGTAATAAGACTTCACAAGATTTTTTTTTATTTTTTCAGCTTTATTCATTTTGAATTGACTCTCATCCTGCTGATTACAAACAAACTAACACACAAAAAAAATACTCTGTTCACCTTTAACAAAAATAAAAGATGACCAGCATGCACATACCACTTTCATTTCTTATTCCAAAAATATCAATGTAATTCGTTAAGAAAAAAGCGTTCTATTGTCCAAAAAAGAGTGCACCTACAAATAAAGGAAACAACAACATGACATAAAGGAAATTTTTTTATCATCTTGGAAGATATTGATGTAGTATTCAAGTAGAGAAGCACTTCATCAAACTTTTATACCTTTACCCAAGGTTAAAAAGACTTGTTTCGTGACAGCAAATTTAGTAGTTTGTTGATCCCAAACGAATCAAAGTGCCTTAGGGTTAAATCATTAGGCAACTAACTTTCAAGGCCAGAGAAATTTATTATGCAAGATTTTATTGACTCCAATAGTTTCACAGATAGGTGTTTTCCTATGGTTACCGGGAGGAGTCGTTTCTTCATGATTTTATTCAACATAAAGTCGTTTTTTTCTTTTTGACGTTTGTTTAGCTTAGAGACGTTTTTTTTTCATCGTGACTTTTTGTAACTTCGAGACTTTGTTTTTTCTTTTTAATCTTTTTCTCCTTTTGAAACGTTGTTTTTTAGCTTAAAGATGTTTTTTTAACTTTGAGACGTTTTTTGTCTTCGTGACATTTTTTTACTTTGAGACGTCAGTTTTTCTTTGTGATGTCACTTTTTTCTTTGAGACGTTTGTTTTAACTTCGTGACGTTTTTTTAACTTCGAGAGGCTGTTATTTTAACTTCGAGACGTTTGTTTTAACTTAGTGACGTTTTTATTTTAATTTTTAGTGGTTTTTGTTTTAATTTCGAAACGTTTTTCCTTCGAGACGTTGTTTTTTAACTTTGAGACATTTTTTTCTTCGTGACGTTTTTTGAACTTCAAGATGTTTTGTTTTAACTTCGTGACGTTGTTTCTTAACTTCGAGACGTTTTTGTTCTAACTTCGAGACAATGAAGTATTTTTATTTAGACTATGTCACATACAATACTACATTTTATTAATATCATCATAAAAATTTGGAATGCTTTAAATCTACTCCAAAAATAATTCATCATGTTTTTTCTTGAAATGGCACTTATTTTATTTCGGGGTCATACACGACTTTTAACATGGTTGTATCTCCGAACTCATTGCACATTTCATCCTTGCTACTATTATGTTTAACGATTCCTACATTCCCCCTATGAGGCCGGTAGTAGTGCCTATGTCTCTAAAAATCCCTGTTCTTACATCTTTGACCCTAAGAAAAGTAAGTTTCACTTTTTTTTACTCCTTAATCATGCTCCAATTGAAATCTTAGACAAAAACTAATAGGAAAAAAAGATTTATTGCAAATATTAAGCAAAAACATTCTTATAAGAGCCATTCGTAATGAGATTTGGCATAAATTAATAAACTGGAGTTCTTCCAGAACGATGATAAATTTTGTAGGTCTTATTTCTCTTATAAGAATCTCTGTTATTTTTCAAAAAAGTGAAGCATTCCTGTAGGGGGAATCTTCTTTTCTTGATTATATACTTAGCTCTTCGTGATCCCTTTCTAGTATACTACACCTGCCATTGCAAGATCTCTTGTTGTTTCTTTGAGTTGTATAAGGGTGGTAAGGGTATCCATTCTTCCACTATATTCTTACTTGACCAATCTAAAATTGAGTTTCTCTCCATTCCAGTTGGTTTAATTTCATTTATTTTTTCTCCTCATCTCTTCTCGATTCTTCTCATCTTTTTCATTATCCAAGTGTTCTAAATTGACTGCATTAGACTCATAAGAGTTGGTGAAATAACTATAACAGCCTTTACAGATGTTACAATCACAAAATCATAGCAAATATCTTAGATAATTATGCAATCAGTTTTGCAATGGCATCAAGACTATACCGGTCAAATACTTATAAAATCATCGGAAATTGCTTAGCGAACATCCTAGTTCATTACGCAATCTGTTTAGCAATAGTATTTAGTCTACACCAGTTAAATATTTCTGAATTCCTCAGGAGTCCCTTAAGGTTTGGCCTTGATAGAGTTCATTGATCCTCAAGAGTGCCTTAGGGGATAGCCTTGACAATCGAGGAGCTACTTACTCTCTCTGAAAAGGAAAGGCAAGCAAATTCATTATATCATATCTAATCTGATCCACGCAGGGAAAAGAAGCTATTAGGGTTACTTCGATGAGAACACCCAAGCAACTGAGGTAATAACACAAACATATATTCAACTTTAAATTTTTATACTTTTTATTTCAGTCGCTTTGGTGTTCTCAATAAAGTAACTCATCCCTACGTGGATCAGTTGCGGAAATTTTATTTTATTGGTGGTGTTTTTATTTGTTTTTAAGCTAAGGCAAAGACTGGTCGTAGCCTCATTTATAGTTTTTTTTTCATTGAGTTTTTTCTCTCTTTGTTATAGTTTTTATCATGGCTGGCCAGTTTGGATTAGGTTCCTTCATTCGTCAGCTGCACGGGCACTAATTAGCCGCTTCTGTCAATTATTATTTTTCGTTTGTTAAAAAACATGCAAATGTGTTGAATCCACAAATTTTGTTAAAAAATTGCAAGAAGGAATCAGTGATTCCGAAATCTTCTAAAATAAACACCCATTTTGGCATAGAAAATGAGTCAAAATTATTAAACAAATTAAGCCTAATGGTTTTAAAGTACGTAATTTCTGAGCAAAAACAAAAATGATTTAAATTGTCAAAAGACTTAAATTTTGTTCAAATCCTTTTCAGGAGTAACCTTTCATCTGACATGTTTCTGAGAATTAAGGAAATGGCCGTTAGAAATTTTCGCCTTGATTTTCATTTGTCAAAGGTTCGTTTGGTTAGCAAGTTTAACAGACTTTTGTTTGAGAAGTTCCAAGGTTCTCATGTTTTTATCCTCATTTTTACAATAAACTGGAGTTTGATCCTACATATAAGTATGTAAAGTCGACAAGGAAGGAATTGAAGTGACTGAAAAATAATATACACACTACCCCACAATTTTATAATAAATTTTATCCTAGAGGATGTTCTGCAACCAAGATCTACGGTCTACCCAAGATTCATAAGACTGCTACCCCCTCCATCCCATTTTATCAACTTTTCCGTCACTTCTACCAAAATTAGGTCAATGGTTGTGTGTGGTATTGCGTCCTCTTTTGGGAAAACGAAAATTATAATTGAAAAATTTGATTGATCTCACCAATAAATTAAAAAATTTCACATTGGAGGAGAATTTTTTTCTCTGCAGTTTTGACGTTGTTTTCTATGCATTCAAATCGTGATGTAAAAAAGTGCAATGACATAAAAAAGAATCAAACAGTTCGTGGTAACGAACTGTAAGTAAGGAGAGACCCGGCTCAATGGTAACCGAAACTCTAAAAAACGGAATTTTGGTACCAATAGATACATCAAAAGAATCAGATTTTAATTCTGATTTCTAATATATAAGTTTCATCAAGTTTAATTTTACTCATCAAAAGTTACGCGCCTGAGAAAATTTGGCTGATTTTCGAAAAAAGGGGGAAAGACCCCCTAAAAGTTATAGAACCTTAATGAAAATCATACCATCATATTCAGCGTATCAGAGTACCCTACTGCAGAGGTTTCAAGCTCCTATCTGCAAAAATGTGGAATTTTGCATTTTTTGCCAGAAGAAAGATCACGGATGCGTGTTTATTAGTTTTTTTCCCAGGGGTAATCGTATTGACCCAGTGGTACTAGAATATCGTAAGAGGGCTCATTGGAACGGAAATTAAAAGTTCTAGTGCCCTTTTTAAGTGACCAAAAAAATGGAGGGCAACTAGGCCCCCTTCCACGCTCATTTTTTCTCAAAATTAACCAATTAAAATTTTGAGATAATGATTTTGTTCAGCATAGTCTAAAATTTATTGAACATGTCTTTTAGGAGGACTTAATCTCCCAATGTTCCGAGGGTAATGGATGTATGTTATGAACTTTGTCCTTTCCTAACTTATTGTATTGGTTATTGGTAAGTATACAGGCATTTACAGGAAGATTTTTTTTCTGGTGGGGGGGAGGGGGGCTGGAGAAGGGGGTTACTCGGGAGAATCTTTCCGTGGAGGATGTTTCTTTGGGGTAAGGGACATTTCTATGAAGGGGGCGCTGGATTTCCAAGCATTATTTAAAAAACGATCAGAAATTAAATTTAAAAAACAAGTACTTTCGACTGAAAGTAAGAAGCAACATTAGAACTTAAAATGAACAGAAATTATTAAGTATATGAGGGAGTTCTCCCCCAAGTCAATACTTCGCTCTTTACGCTACAGTTTTTTTTAGTGCTTTCAAAAGAGCTATCTATTCTAATTAAACGGCCTTTGTGATTCAGGGGTTTGGGAAATAATTTTTTTTTTGACTTTTAACGTAAAGAGCGTGGTATTGACTAAGGGGAGAACCCCATCATATACGTAATAACATATACGTAATAAAAAAAACAATAAAAAAAAACAAGCGATACGGCTCAATAGTAAGCGAAACTTTTAAAAACGGAACTTTGATGTCAATAAATGTATCAAAAGAATGGGCTTATAATGCTGATTCTAAATATATGAATTATATTAAGTTTAGTATTACTCATCAAAGGCTACGAGCCTCAGAAAACTCACCTGATTTTTTAAAGAGGGGGGAAACATCCCCTAAAAGTGAAAATTTTTTAATGAAAATCACACCGTCAGATTCAGCGTATCAGAAAACCCTATAACATAGGTTTCAAGCCCATATCTGCAAAAATCTGCAACTTTGTATTTTTTGCTAGAAGAAAAATATACAAATATAGAAGTTCGTTACGTAAGTTAATTTGTAAATTACGTCAGAACCAAATTTAGAGACAGCCATTTAGCAAAAGAAGAGTAAAATTTTTAGGCAAATTTTGTTTACTTATTCAATGACGGCGAGCCAAAATAAAAGCTGCATTAACTAAAAAACGATCAGAAATTAAATAAAAAAAACAAGTTTTTTAAAATGAAAGTAAGGAGCGACATTAAAACTTAAAACGAACAGAAATTATTCCGTATATGAAAGGGGCTGTCCCCTCCTCAACGCCTCGCTCTTTACGATAAAGTTTGACTCTGTCTCACAACTTTATTTTTTAAAACAATAAAAGTTTCTATAGGAATATTAAAATTACAGTTGAGTTTGAGAAAAATAACAAACTGCCTTTTCTTGATCTTGTATTAATTTAAACAGATCTTGATTTACTTTTCTCGATGCATAGAAAGCCTACGCACAATGACAAATATTTAAATTTTCATTCATGTCACCCTGTGCCTATGAAGCAAGGGTTTGTGTTTTCACTAGTGGATAGAGACTTCAGAATTTGTTCCCAGGAATTTCTGGATTCGGTATTGTTATATTTGAGGGATATTGTGTTTGTAATAATTACCCAATTAAGTTCATTGATAAAATAATGGAAAATGGACGTATTAAAAAAGATAGTAGGGATATTGGAGTTTCACAGTCTTCTGAATTAAATATATCTAAAAGTTTTATTTCTTTACCATATGTACCTGGTTAGGGTGAGAAACCTTCACGAGTTTTGTTTCAATTTAGCATTAATACATGTTTCCAATTGAAGTTTCCAATTAATACAAGTTTCCGATTGGCGAGACCAATGGGTAATTTCTTTAATTCTGGGTAGGATTAAACCCGGGGAAATTTAGTAAGTGAGTTGTGTAAGATTTCTTGTTATTGTGGAAAGCTTTATATTGGTAGAACTGGCAAACAATTTCTTGAAAAAATTATTGAGCATCGCAACTCAATAGAGTTGCAGAAACAAGCCTCCTGAAAGTTTTTTCTTAGTTCTGGTGTAACATATTTTCTTCCAACCTGAATATTTTGATGAGGCCAAGGCTATTTCTAATAATAGAGCTTTTTCTCAGGGGTTGAGGGAGGCTATAGAAATTGAAAAAAACCATATGCTTGCTAACCTTTCAATAAACAGGGACACAGGATATTTAAATATCGACTCAATTTATGATCAGAAAAGTGAACCAATAGTCAATAATGGAAGTAAGATCTTAAATAATCACCAGGGAACTATATTATCTACTAGACCTAAACAAATTGCTTTATTAATAGCTAACAAGAGGATTATTTCGCAACAGAATAAATAACTTAATTTAAATTTTTATATTTACCTCAGTTGCATTGGTGTTCCCATTGACTTTGTAGGGAAAAAAAATTCTGTACAACATACCAAAAGTCCCCAAGAATCCCCTTGGCAGAACAGGATGAAAAACGGGGGGAAAGGGAAAATCCAAGGGAAATCTGGAAAACCTATGACCGGTAGCTTTTGATGCTGAGAATGGAATCATTGACGCTCTTGGGTCCAAAAAGATCAAATATGCGTTTAGTTGTTGCTGTGTAATAAGTCGTTCCCCCATTTCCCCACTTACAGGGGTAAATAAAGATCCCGTACAGCAGTCTGTAACACTTGTTTTCTGGGGTTTCCCAGTGCGAAAAGAATGAATATTCCACTTTGATTGTTCTGTCATTAGCCTTTCCTCCCTTTTTCCAGTTACTAGGGAAAAGAGGGGTACATCAAGATATCCTCTAAAGGGAAAAGATAGTCAGACGCCTTAACAGAATTTGAAGAGGAGACAAAGGTCTATCAACTTGGTTTTAAAACACTCTAGCACCGTTTTGACGAGAGTTTAATATCCTATTCCCTGGTGCATCTCTTTTCCTGTTTGATGAAGATTCACTACCTACTGGTAGGTTCAATCGGTCAAGCAGTAATGCAGGCTTGCCGTCCACAATCTTTGCTCGCTCCTTTGAAAGTATACCTTGTAGTCCAGCTACACCAGCAATCTGGTTCACGTTTTCTCATCGACCAGTTGAATATGCAAGGTTTTTTCTACTTCTTACTCTGAAGTGCTTCGATTTGAGCGTTCTGCCGCAGTTCATGGTACATAATTTCTATGGATGACTTCTAAAACTTCCATCCAGTTCTTTGGCGAAAATGCCGACCACAGCATTTGTACTATCGACGGAAAAGGTACTTTCCATGGGATGGGCATGCTAGTTGCTGCTTCACCAAGCCTACCCAAATTTTCAATCATAATCCCAAGAGCAGTTGTAAACCCTGAAGTACTCCAGCAGGTTGGAAAAGTGCCTTTCTTCTTCTATAACAGAAGACAACCGAAGAACTCTCTTTAAAATAAAAGTTCAAAATAGGGATAAAATCCTTTTTAATAGACAGTGTGTAGAAAATTCACGAAAAATACCAGATATTTTGGTCACATATACAGTGACCGTCATTAGTAGGGGAACTGTCTTGTGTAAAAACCCATCCCGACCATCACCTTCGACGACAAGATCGATGGCATTGACCTACTATAGCATGCAAGCTGGATACATGACACGAAGCGGGTCGGATGGAGTGAATCTATGCAGGCAATTCACCATGGGTCATACAAAGACGCTTCGTAGATGGTTTTTCTGCCTATGATCGACTATAATCCTTCAATCTTTCCTTGCTAGCACGCCAGCAAGGAATGGTACCAGTTGTTACTTTTTACCAATCTTTGTACATGTAAGCAAAGAACATAATCAATGCTGATCCTGATGATAGTCATCTCAAGGCAGCAGTTCCAAAGATCAGTGGTCTCCATTGCCGTATGAGCTTTCTTGGAGCGATCGGGCACTTGATGACGGAAACTGGAATAAAAGAAGTGCTCGAATTTGTATATGTCGGTAACACCATTAAGCATATCCTTAGCGGTAAGGCTGATTCAAGGGCCATGAGAGCGCACGAGCTTATAGATTCAGCATTGCAGATCACTCTCATTTGCAAATCGTATGGTTTCGACTGCACAGATGACATTAGTGCGAGTCATTAGGACTTTGCAGAAGCTTCAGCAATGTGCATAACTCTACTGAATGAGGAAGTAACCCTTGTATACGCATCCAACGCAGACGTAGTGCGTCGAATCCAAAAGCGAATGATGGATTTTCAAGACACGCTTCAGAACAACAGGACTGCAAAATATGGCTTCAGTATTCAGAAATGTTCGGCCTGCTTAAGAAGACCATCAGGGCAGAACGGACTGGAAACTGAATGCAGTATCTTCTAGCACTCCCTGAGATGCTCTCATACTTTGCAGCTGCAGGCCACAACCTGTATACGCAATTGGGGAGAATATTTCTTTAGCAAATGAAAGAGCTGAAAGAAAGTACCAGAAGCGGTATAAAGACGTCGCGGATGGGATGTTTGTCATTCGGAGAAGCGATAGATTTTGGGCTGGGGTCTCTCCCGACTTATTAATTGAGGAAGCACTGATGAGGTCGCTGAAGACAAGCATGGGACTCACGAGAGGAAATGGAATGAGTGAGACGCAAAGGTTGGTCTGGACAATGTCAATGCCAGTGTATTATGCACCACTCACACAAGTTTGCGCTGTGTAAAACTCGAAAACAAACTGGTTTCTTCGTTAATTTTTTCATCTTAGCATGAAACAAGACAAAGACAAGTGAAAGAATAGATGGGATATATATATATATATATATATATATATATATATATATATATATATATATATATATATATATATATATATATATATATATATATATATATATATATATATATATATATATATATAATTTGGGCTATATATTTGCACACAAGGGGAGAGGGGATATGGTAAAGTATTTGGACAGTTAGAAGTCCTAAAATAATTCCTTCTAGGTATGGAAACTAAAACATTACAGAAGAATAGCGAGGTATCTGAAAATTCTGTTAACTAAAAAAAAAAAAAAAAAAAAAAAAAAAAAAAAAAAAATCCCAGTATAAAGTAAATTTATAATATAAATATTTCATTTAAGTGTTTTTTTTTCAAGTATTAAGTTTTTTTTTCAATAACAGATTTTCCAAGTATTAAGTACTATTATTAGGTCAATTTAGTGTTTCATTTAAGTGTTTTACGATGATCGCTGATCAATCTTCATGTTATTTGTGCCTTTCATTTATGTTATTTTACTATGTTCATGGCCGGATATTTGGCTTTAAAATATACTTCTCGATTTATCTATCTAATATGCAGAATAATTGTACCAAATAAATTTTACATGCAGACCCACTATACTTTACCCCCCCCCCTAATATGCAAATCTATAGCTCAAATTTATTTCTAAAACAACGAAAAAACTGGTGTGCTCTTGAATTTTACACAGCATAAACTTGAGGGAGTGGGGCATAATACACAAGTACCAAAATTCCTTCCCCCTAAAGAAATAAAAAAATTAAACCCAAATAAAATTCTCAAATTTGAAAAGCCTTAATTTTAACAGGGGTTTTTTTCCGGGGGGGGGGGGGGTTTACCGGGTGGTATTTCGCTTATGCATGCATTCTCAAGTTTGAAAAAAGAATTATATAATCGGTAGCCGGTGTCCCCCTCCCCAATGATTGCTCCCCTCCCCCCGAAAATCACCCCCAGGGAAATTACCACCCCGGACCCCACCCCACCCCCGGACCCCCCCCCCCCAAAAAAAATGACCCCCCCCTCGGTGAAAAACACCCCCTTCCCCGAAGAAAATACCCCCCCCCCTAAATACCCCTCACCTCCACCCACACTGAAAATACCCCCCTCCCCCCCCCCCTGTGAGAAATAAGGGTTTTCAAATTTGAGAATTTATTTGAGTTTTTTTTATTTCTGTAGGGGGAAGGAATTTTGGTACTTGTTTATTATGCGCCACTCACTCAAGTTTACGCTGTGTAAAACTCGAGAACAAACTGTTTTCTTCATTAATTTTTTCATCTTAGCATGAAACAAGACAAAGACAAATGACAGAATAGATGGGATATATATTATTTGGGCTATATATTTGTACATATGGGGGGGGGGGAATGGTAAAGTTTTTGGACAGTTTGAAGACAGAAAATATTTCCTTCTAGTTGTGGCCATTATTATTAAGTACTATTAATAGGTTAATGTAGTGTTTCATTTAAGTGTTTTACGATGGTCGCTGATTAAAGTTTATGTTATTTGTGCCTTTCATTTATGGTATTTATCTATCTATCTCTCTAAAGTGCAAAATGATTGTACCAAACACATTTTGCATGCAGACTCACTATAATTTACCCCCCTAATATGCAAATCTATAGGCCAAATTTGTTTATAAAGCAAAAAAAACTGGTGTGTTCTCAAATTTTTCACAGCGTAAACTGAGTGAGTGGCACATAATATACAAGCACCAAAATTCCTTCCCCCTACGAAAAAAGAAAAATTAAATTCAAATAAAATTCTCAAATTTGAAAGTAGGGACCTATCAGGAGGTATGAGATACACTGTGTGCTGCCATCTATAATTGAGTCTAAAACTGAAACGCTATAATTTATTCAAGGATTATTGATCGAGTCTAATGGGTCAATGTCCCCCATTTTCAAGGTCGATTTATTTGTTGTTTCTAGGTGTAATGACTCCGGGACGAAGTTTGCACATGTCTATTGACAGAAACAATGTATTGATCAACATGAGAGGAACTGGATTTCTGAGAAATTGATTACATAAACGGCGGTGAATTATTGATTCAAAAAGGGAAGAGAATTTCTGAGAAATTGATTTTCATAATCGAGAGGAATTATTGATCCATGAAAGAGAATTAAGAAACATTATGGTTTCTTTGATCTTTAGGTCTGAGAGATATCAGGTCTTTAGTGACAGAGATAAATTGATACTCTATTTTTAAATATGGCTTCTCTTATCTTTAGTGACAGAGATAAATTCGGGAGTTCTATCGAAGCCATAATAGTGTAACCAAGAATACCTATGAGATTGAGAGATTAACGGGGGAAATGGTTCCATGGGAATTTCAAATATGACAGTGCAGGGATGCCAAAACAAAGGAACACGCAAAAATTACTTTTAGGGGATTATTTGGGCGAAAATAATTGAGACATTTTTAGAGATTATTTGGGCGATACCATTTGAGACGTTTTAGAAGATGATTTAGGCGAAACAGTTTGAGACATTTTAGAAGATGATTTTAGAAGATGATTTAGAAGATAATTTGAGTGAAACTCTGTGGAAGTTATAATACACAAGTTCCATTTGAACAGTGTTGTGGTGTCCCCTACCCCGACCCCAAAGGGCCCCCCTGGCCCCAAAGGCCCCAGAAGCCTCCAAAGGGGCCCTCAGTGCCCAAAAAGGGCCCCCTGTTGCGCAAAAGGGACTCCTGGATCCCCCAAAAGGGCCCCCAAAGGCCCCGCAGGGCCTCCAAAGGGCTCTCCGGTGCCCCCAAAGCCCCCCCCCCCAGTTTTTTTAAATTTTTTTTTTTATTTTTTTTTAACATAGTTCCTTTTCAACTTTATTTTTACATCTCGTCAAGGTTATCTTAGTTACATTTATAGTTTAGTTTAGTTTTGATTTGGAGTTTCAGTTTGGTATTAGCTTACAGTCTTAGTTAGATTTACATTGTTTTAGTTTAGAGTTTTAGTTTAGAGTCTTAGCTTAGAGTTTTAGTTAGAGTTATAGTTTAGCTTAGTTTTAGTTAAGAGTTTTTTGTTTACAGTTCAGAGTCTTAGCTTAGAGTTTTAGCCTGGAGACTTATCTTAGTTCTATTTATAGTTGAAGTTTAGTTTAGTTGTGAATTTTTAGTTTTAGTTCAGAGTCTCAGCTTAGAGTTTTTGTTAGAGATATAGCTTAGTTTTAGTTAAGAGTTGTAGCTTAGAGTCTTATGTTAGAGTTTTTGTTAGAGGTATAGTTTCGTTTAGTTTTAATTCAGAGTTTTAGTTTAGAGTCTTAGCTTAGAGTTTTAGTTGGAGTTATAGTTTAGTTTAGTTTTAGTTAAGAGTTTAGAGTTTTAGCTTAGAGTGTTATCTTAGAGTTTTTGTTAGAGTTCTAGTTTAGTTAAGAGTTTTAGTTTAGAGTTTAGAGTTTTAGTTTAGAGTCTTAGAGTTTTAGTTAAAGTTGTAGTTTCGTTAAGTTTTAGTTAAGAGTTTAGAGTTTTAGCCTAGAGTCTTAGCTTAGAGTCTTAGTTAATATTTTTTGTTGAAGTTCTAGTTTAGTTTAGTTTTAGTTAAGAATTTAGAGTTTTACCTTAGAGTTTCAGCTTAGGGTTTTAGTTAGAGTTGCGGTTTAGTTTAGCTTTAGTTAAGAGTTTAGAGTTTTAGCTTAGAGTCATAGCTTAGAGTTTTGTTAGAGTTCTAGTTGAGTTTTAGTTAAGAGTTTAGAGCTTTAAGAGTTTAGAGTCTTAGCTTAGAGTTTTAGTTAGAGTTGAAGTTTAGTTTAGTTATAGTTAAGAATTTAGAGGAGTTTTAGCTAAGAGTCAAAGCTTAGAGTTTTAGTTAAAGTTGTAGTTTAGTTAAGTTTTAGTTAAGAGTTTAGAGTTTGTAGCTTAGAGTCTTAGCTTAGAGTTTTACTTAGAGTTGAAGTCTAGTTTAGTTTTAGTTAGGTGTTTTACCTTAGAGTATTAGCTTAGATTTTAGTTAGAGCTATAGTTTAGTTTAGTTATAGTTAAGAGTTTAGAGTTTTAGCTTAGAGTCATAGCTTAGAGTTTTATTTATAGTTGGTTTAGTTTAGTTTAGTTTTTTTTATAGTTTTAGCTTAGAGTCTTAGCTTAGCGTTTTAGTTAGAGTTGAAGTTTAGTTTAGTTATAGTTAAGAGTTTAGATTTTTAGCCTAGAGTCATAGCTTAGAGTTTTAGTTAGAGTTCTAGTTTAGTTTAGCTATAGTTAAGAATTTAGAGTTTTTAGCTTAGAGCCTTAGCTTAGAGTTTTTGATAGAGTTCTAGTTTAGTTTAGTCTTAGTTAAGAGTTTAGAGTTTTAGCTTAGAGTCATAGCTTAGAGTTTTAGGTAGAGTTGAAGTTTTGTTTAGTTATAGTTACGAGTTCAGAGTTTTAGTTTAGAGTCTTAGCTTAGAGGTTTTTGTTAGAGTTTTAGTTTAGTTAAGAGTTTTAGTTGAGAATTTAGAGTTTTAGTTTTAGAGTTTTAGCTTAGAGTCATAGCTTAGAGTTTTAGGTAGAGTTGAAGTTTTGTTTAGTTATAGTTACGAGTTCAGAGTTTTAGTTTAGAGTCTTAGCTTAGAGGTTTTTGTTAGAGTTTTAGTTTAGTTAAGAGTTTTAGTTGAGAGTTTAGAGTTTTAGTTTAGAGTCTTAGAGTTTTAGTTAGAGTTTTAGTTAAAGTTATAGTTTGGTTTAATTTTAGTTAAGGGTTTAGAGTTTTAGCCTAGAGTCTTAGCTTAGAGTCTTAGCTTAAAGTTTTTGTTGAAGTTCTAGTTTAGTTAAGTTTTATTTAAGAATTTAGAGTTTTACCTTAGAGTTTCAGATTAGGGTTTTAGTTAGAGTTGAAGTTTAGTTTAGTTTTAGTTAAGAGTTTAGAGTTTTTAGCTTAGAGTCATAGCTTAGAGTTTTTTTTAGAGTTCTAGTTTAGTTTAGTTTTAGTTAAGAGTTTAGAGTTTTAAGAGTTTAGAGTCTTAGCTTAGAGTTTTAGTTAGAGTTGAAGTTTAGTTTAGTTATAGTTAAGAGTTTAGAGGAGTTTTAGCTTAAAGTCATAGCTTAGAGTTTTAGTTAAAGTTTTAGTTTAGTTAAGTTTTAGTTAAGAGTTTAGAGTTTGTAGCTTAGAGTCTTAGCTTAGAGTTTTACTTAGAGTTTAAGTCTAGTTTAGTTTTACTTAGGAGTTTTACCTTAGATTCTTAGCTTAAATTTTAGTTAGACCTCTAGTTTAGTTTAGTTATAGTTAAGAGTTTAGAGTTTTAGCTTAGAGTCATAGCTTAGAGTTTTAGTTAGAGTTGGTTTAGTCTAGTTTAGTTTTACTTTATAGTTTTAGCTTAGAGTCTTAGCTTAGCGTTTTAGTTAGAGTTGAAGTTTAGCTTAGTTATAGTTAGGAGTTTAGAATTTTAGCCTAGAGTCTTAGATTAGAGTTTTGTTTAGAGTTCTAGTTTAGTTTAGCTATAGTTAAGAATTTAGAGTTTTTGGCTTAGAGCCATAGCTTAGAGATTTTGATAGAGTTCTAGTTTAGTTTAGTTTTAGTTAAGAGTTTAGAGTTTTAGCTTAGTCATGGCTTAGAGTTTTAGTTAGAGTTGAAGTTTAGTTATAGTTAAGAGTTAAGAGTTATAGCTTAGAGTCTTAGCTTAGAGTTTTAGTTAGAGTTGAAGTTTAGTTAAGTTAGAGTTAAGAGTTGATGAGTTGAAGTTTAGTTTAGTAATAGTTAAGAGTTTCGAGTTTTAGCTTAGAGTCATAGCTTAGAGTTTTTGTTAGAGTTCTAGTTTAATTTAGTTTTTGTTAAGAGTTTAGGGTTTTAGCCTAGAGTCTTAGCTTAGAGTTTTACTTGGAGTTCTAGTTTAGTTTAGTTATAATTAAGAGTTTAGAGTTTTTAGCTTAGAGTCATAGCTTGGAGTTTTTTTTAGAGTTCTAGTTTAGTTTAGTTTTAGTCAAGAGTTTAGAGTTTTAGATTAGAGTCATAGTTTAGAGTTTTAGTTAGAGTTGAAGTTTAGTTTAGTTACAGTTCAGAATTCAGAGCTTTAGCTTAGAGTCTTAGCTTAGAGTTTTAGTTAGAGTTGAAGTTTAATTTAGTTATAGTTAAGAGTTGAGAGTTATAGCCTAGAGTCTGAGCTTAGAGCTTTAGTTAGAGTTCTAGTTTACTTTAGTTTTAGTTAAGAGTTTTAGTTTTAGCCTTTAGTCATAGCTTAGAG
Organism: Artemia sp. Qi Xiang Cuo; assembly: GCF_049724085.1. NCBI lineage: Eukaryota > Metazoa > Arthropoda > Branchiopoda > Anostraca > Artemiidae > Artemia > Artemia sp. Qi Xiang Cuo. Next base: position 72,453,652 of record NC_142794.1, on the reverse strand, counting down.
TTTTAGTTAGAGTTGAAGTTTAGTTTAGTTTTAGTTAAGGGTTTAGAGTTTTAGCTTAGAATCTTAGCTAAGAGTTTTAGTTAGAGTTCAAGTTTAGTTTAGTTTCAGTTTAGAGTTTAGAGTTTTAGCTTAGAGTCATAGCTTAGAGTTTTAGTTAGAGTTGAAGTTTAGTTTAGTTAAGACTTTAGAGTTTTAGCTTAGAGTCTTAGCTTAGAGTTTTAGCTAGAGGTGAAGTTTAGTTTATTTATAGTTAAGAGTTTAGAGTTTTAGCCTAGAGTCTTAGCTTAGAGTTTTAGTTAGAGTTCTAGTTTAGTTTTGTTTTAGTTAAGAGTTTAGAGTTTTAGCCTTGAGTATTAGCTTAGAGTTTTAGTTAGAGTTGAAATTTAGTTTAGTTTAGTTTTAGTTTAGAGTTTTAGCTTAGAGTCATAGCTTAGAATTTTTTTTAAAGTTGAAGTTTAGTTTAGTTTTAGTTAAGGGTTTAGTGTTTTAGCTTAGAGTTTTAGCTTAGAGTTTTAGTTAGAGTTCTTCTTTAGTTTAGTTATAGTTAAGAGTTTTCATCTTTAACTTAGAGTCTTAGCTTAGAGTTTTAGTTAGAGTTGAATTTTAGTTTGGTTTCACTTCAGAGTTTAGGGTTTTAGAATGTATTAATCGCATAGACATTGTTTTAGAGTTCAAGTGTATTGTATCCATATTGATGAGTTTATAGTTTTTATCCTGGAGTCTTAGCTTAGAGCTTTTCTTGAAGTTCTAGTTTAGTTTTAGTTAAGAGTTTTATGATTTACCTTAGAGTCTTAGCTTAGAGTTTTAGTTAGAGTTGAAGTTTAGTTTAGTTAAGTTTAGTTTAGTTTAGAGTTTTAAAAATAGAGTGTTAGCTTAGAGTCTTTGTTACAGTTCTAGTTTAGTTTAGTTATAGTTAACAGTTTGGAGATTTACCTTAGAGTCTTAGCTTAGAGTTTTAGTTAGAGTTAAAGTTTACTTTAGTTTTAGTTAAGAGTTTAGAGTTCTAGCTTAGAGTCTTATCTAAGACTTTTAGTTAGAGTTCTAGTTTAGTTTACTTTTAGTTAGAGTCTTAGTTTGGAGTCTTAGCTTAGAGTTTTAGTTAGAGTTCTTGTTTAGTTTAGTTTTAGTTAAGAGTTTAGAGTTTTTCCTTAGAGTCTTAACTTAGAGTTTTAGTTAGAGTTATAGTTTGGTTTAGTTATAGTTAAGAGTTTTAGCTTAGAGTCTTAGCTTAGAGTTTTTATTAGAGTTCTAGTTTAGTTAATTTTAGTTATGAGTTTAGAGTTTTAGCTTAGAGTCTTAGCCTTGAGCTTTAGTTAGAGTTCAAGTTTACTTTAGTTTTAGTTAAGAGTTTTAAATTAGAGTTTAAGCTTAGATTCCTAGCCTAAGGTTTTAGTTAGAGTTGAATTTTAGTTTGGTTATAGTTAAGAGTTTAGAGTTTTAGCTTAGAGACATAGCTTAGAGTTTTAGAGATAGTTGTAGTTTATTTTAGTTTTACTTAAGAGTTCTAGCTTAGAGTCATAGCTTAGAGCTTTAGCTAGAGTTCAAGTTTTGTTTAGTTTTAGCTAAGAGTTTTAACTTAGAGTTTAAGCCTAGATTCCTAGCTTAGAGTTTTAGTTAGAGTTGAATTTTAGCTTGGTTTTAGTTAATACTTTAAAGTTTTATCTTAGAGTCATAGCTTAGAGTTTTAGTTAGAGTTCCAGTTTAGTTTAGTTTTACTTAAGAATTTTAGCTTAGAGTTTTTGCCTAGAGTTGAGGAGGGGGACAATAGATATTGATGACAATACTAAACTAACATAACCACTAAATTCCACACTTACACAGAAATTACACAGAAATACCAAAACCATAGTTTAGATTAGTTTAGGTTAGGTTAGGTTTCTCCACGTTTAAGTTAGGATAGGAAAGGTTAGCCTATCATGAGCGCTCATGATAAGCAAACCTAAATTAACTTAAACGTGGAGAAGCTAAGACTTTGAGCTAAAATTCTAAACTCTTAACTATTATTAAACTAAACTTCAACGCTAACTAAACTCTAAGCTAAGAGTCTAAGCTAAAACTCTAAACTCTTAAGTAAAACTAAAGTAAACAACAACTCTAACTAAAACTCTAAGATATTTCTCTAAGCTAAAACCCCAAACTCTTAACTAAAACTAAACTAAACTAAACTAGAACTCTAACAAAAACTCAAAGCTAAGACTCTAAGCTAAAGCTCTTAACTCTTAACTGAAACTAAACTAAACTAGAACTCTAACTAAATCTCTAAGCTAAGACTCCAAGCTAAAACTCCAAACTCATAACTGTAACTAAACTTCAAATCTAACTAAAAAGTCTAAGCTAAAACTCTAAGGTAAAACTCTAAACTGTTAACTAAAACTAAACTAGAACTCTAACTAAAACTCTAAGCTAAGACTCTAGGCTAAAACTTTAAGCTCTTAAGTAAAAATAATTAAACTATAACTCTAAATAAAACTCTAGGTTAAGACTCTAAGGTAAAACTCTAAACTTTTAACTAAAACTAAACTAAACTAGAACTCTATCTAAAATTTTAAGCCAAGACTCTAAGGAAAAACTCTAAACTCTTAACTATAACTAAAGTAAACTTCAACCCTAACTAAAAATCTAAGCTAAGATTCTAAGGTAAAACTCGAAACTCTTAACTAAAACTAAACTAAACTAGAACTCTAACCAAAAGTCTAAGCTATGACTCTAAGGTAAAACTCTAATCTCTGAACTAAAACTAAACTAAACTAGAGCTCTAACTAAAACTTTAAGCTAAGACTCTAAGGTAAAACTCTAAACTCTTAACTAAAACGAAACTAAACTATAACTCTACCTAAAACTCTAAGCTAAGACTCCAAGCTAAAACTCTAAAATCATAACTCTAACTAAACTTCAACTCTAACTAAAAACTCTAAGCTAAGACTCTAAGGTAAAACTCTAAACTCTTACCTAAGAACTAAACTACACTAGTACTCTAACTAAAACTCTAAGCTCTTAAGTAAAAATAAACAAAACTAAAACTCTAAATAAAACTCTAGGCTAAGACTCTAAGGTAAAACTCTAAACTCTTAACTAAAACTAAACTAAACAAGAAGTTTAACTAAAACACTAAACTAAGACTCTAAGGTAAAACTCTTAACTATAACTAAACTGAACTTCAACCCTAACTAAAATTCTAAACCAAGACTCTAAGGCAAAACTCTAAACTCTTAACTAAAACTTAACTAAACTAGAACTCTAACTAAAAATCTAAGCTAAGACTAGAAGATGAAACTCTAAACTCTTAAATAAAACTAAACAAAACTAGAGCTCTAACTAAAACTCTAAGCTAAGAATCTAAGGTAAAACTCTAAACTTTTAACTAAAATGAATCTGAACTAGAACTCTAACTAAAACTCTAAGCTAAGACTCCAATCTAAAACTGCAAACTCTTAACTATAACTCAACTAAACTAGAACTCTAAGTAAAACTCTAAGCTAAGACTCTAAGCTAAAAATCTAAACTCTTAACTATAACTAAACTAAATTTCAACTCTAACTAAAACTCTAGGCTAAAACTCTAGGCTAAAACTCTAAACTCTTAACTAAACCTAAATTAAACTAGAACTTCAACAAAAACTCTAAGCTAAGACTCTAGGCTAAAACTCAACTCTTAACTATAACTAAACTAAACTAGAACTCTAACAAAAACTCTAAGTTAAGACTCTAAGCTAAAACTCTAAACTCTTAACTATTATTAAACTAAACTAGAACTCTAACACAAACTATAAGCTAAGACTCTAAGCTAAAACTCTAAACTCTTAGCTATAACTAAACTAAACTAGAACTCTAACCAAAACTCTAAACTAAGACTCTAACGTAAAACTCTAAACTCTTAACTAAAACTAAACTAGAACTTCAACAAAACTCTAAGCCTCTAGGACTCTAGGCTGAAAATCTAAACTCTTAAATAAAACTTAACTACACTACAACTAAGCAACAACTACGCTAAACTACTACTACACTACAACTACACTACACTAAACTACAGCTACAACTACAGCTAAACTACAACTAAGCTATGACTCTAAGCTGAAACTCTAAATTCTTAACTAAAACTCTTTACTAAACTAGAACTCTAACAAAAAATCTAAGCTAAGACTCTAAGGTAAAACTATAAACTCCTAACTAAACTAAACTAAACTATAACTCCAACTAAAACTCTAAGCTAAGACTCTAAACTAAAACTGTGAATTAAAACTAAACTAAACTATACATCTAACTAAAATTCTAAGCTAAAACTTTAAACTAAAACTAAACTATAACTCTAAAAAAAACTCTAAGCTAAGACTCTAAACTAAAACTCCAAATTCTCAACTAAAACTAAACTAAACTTCAACTATATAAAGAACTAAGCTAAGACTCTAGGCTGAAACTCTAATATAAAATTCTAAACTCTTAACCAAAATTATACTAAACTAGAACTCTAACTAAAACTCTAAGCTAAGACTCACGGCTAAAACTCGAAACTCTTAACTAAAACTAAACTAAACAAGAACACGAACTAAAACTCTAAGCTAAGACTCTAGTCTAAAACTCTCAACTCTTAACTATAACTAAACTAAATTTCAACTCTAACTAAAACTCTTAGGTAAGACTCTAGGCTGAAACTCTAAACTCTTAACTATAACTAAACTAGACTTAAACTCTAACTAAAACTCTAAGCTAAGACTCTAAGCTAAAACAATAAAGTAAAAGTAAATTAAACTAAACCAACTCCGATTAAAACTTTAAGCTGTGACTCTAAGCTAAAACTCTAAACTCTTAACTAAAACTAAAGTAAACTACAACTCCAACTAAAACTCTAAGCTAAGACTCTAAGCTAAAACTCTAAACTCTTAACTAAAACTAAACTAGAACTCCAACTAAAACTCTAAGCTAAGACTCTAAGGTAAAACTCTAAACTAAAACTAAACTAAACTAGAACCCTAACAAAAACTCTATGCTATGAAACTCTAATATCAAACTTTAACTAAAACTCTAAACTCTTAACTATAACGAAACTAGATTTCAACTCTATCTAAAACTCTAAGCTAAGACTCAAGGTTAAAACTTTAAACTCGTAACTAAAACTAAACTTAACTAGAACTCTAATTAAAACTCTAAGGTAAGACTCTATGCTAAAACTCTAAACTCTTAGCTATAACTAAACTAAACTTCAACTCTAACTAAAACTCTAAGCTAATACTCTGATCTAAGACTCTAAACTCTTAACCGAACTAAACTTCAACTCTAACTAAAACTCTAAGCTATGACTCTAAGCTAAGACTATAAAGTAAAACTAAACTAAACTAAATCAACTCTAACTAAAACACTAAGCTATGACTCAAGGCTAAAACTCCAAACTCTTAATTAAAACGAAACTAAACTAGAACCCTAATTAAAAGTCTAAGCTAAGATTCTAGGCTCAAACTCTCAACGTTTAACTATAACTAAACTAAACTTCAACTCTAACTAAAACTCTAAGCTAAAACTCTAAGGTCTTAACTATAATCATGGGCGTAGACAGTATCTTGCGTAGAGGGGGCAGCCGCTTCTTTCATGGAGGTTGGAGGGATCTTACTAATACTGCCCGAGGTCCTTTGAATATAGGTCTCTAGAATCTAGTTATTCTAAATTTTGCCAAAACTCAGCTTTTAACATTTTCTATGTTCTACTTTTCCTGCAACAGTATAACATAAGAGACTCAATATCCTACTTCCAATTTCCAGAAAACATAAACACCACAAAAGTGATTTGACACAAATTACATTATGGTTAGATAACAGCTTCTTCTAAGAATTGAATTTAAAAGTTTACAGTTGGCCAAAATTAAATTTCAAATTGGTATAGGGGAGACCGGTCCACGTTTATCCAAAGCAAATAGTTTCAATATAAGAACCTATGTGGATTCCGGTGGATTATAAAAGCTCTGACAGATGGCAGTTTAGGTTTTTAAGATGTCTGACCTGGATTAATGCTTTTACCAAAAATATCAGATTGGATCAGGTTTTATGGTGATTTACTATGGAATTGTGTTCAATTTTGTCTGAAACCCTACGCCTAATTACGAATACTAGAAAACTCGCGTTTTAAACTCACATTGTATTGCTTAAAACCCAAAACTGTGTTATTTCTGGCGTTGTTTAATTCTGTCAGAACAGTAGTTGAACTGAAGTTCTATTTTTTCCTTTTCCAATTTCATTCAAGATAAAATACTTAAAAGTAAAACAGAAGAGGAAAGAAAGAAAGGTTTCTCTGATCCAGAATAAAATAAAATTGCAATTTTTTCTGTCTTATTCTACAAGAAGTCAGTTGGATTCTTTAGAAGTGCCATGGCTGTCCCTAGAGGAACGCTGCAAGACAACATAAAAAAAAGTTGAGAAATTAAATATCATTCTAAAAAGTCTGGACCTATGTCTTCTTACACCCTGATACAACATATGATAAATATTTACAGATGAACAAGAAAAAGTACTAAGAACTTACTTGAAGACGATAGCTGATATGCTTTCGACTGTATTCCCCTAGAAGTGTGTAAATTTGCATACACTTATGCCATTATTAAGAGTATAAAAGTACCGGATAACGGAACTGCAAATGCAGTGGAGACAGTGGAGGAATTACAGGTAAAGATTGGTACCGTGGTCTTATGGATTGCCTTAAAACTCTATCAGTCAGAACGCCAAAAAGTACAAGCCTCTGACAGACAACTGCTTTCAACAGTCACAGTATAGGGGCTTTCTTTAACCACCTGGAGCGAGGCTTACATAAACACATGTTCAGACCACAAGACATTTGAAATTTCGACGAATCAGGTCTGAAAACATCCACAAGCCTGGTAAAATCTTTGCACAGCGAGGCCAGAAGTAAGTAGGGAAGTTCACATCAGCATAAAGAGGTCAGTTGACCACGATTTGTGCTGGTGTTAATGCGTCGGGAACACAGTTCCTCCTCTACTTATTTCCCACAAAAACAGTGTCTGGAAATTTTACTCAGGGGATCTTTACCAGAAACCATCACGATCAGCTCAGAAAACACTTCTGGCTGGATGACTGCCTCTCATTCTTTATTTCACTTGCAGCATTTTATCAATCAAGTCAAACCCTCCAAACAGTCACCTGTACCTCTGACATTAGAACGCTAGATCAGCCGATACACCATTGAATTGCTTGATCTAGCTAAAAAATAATAGTGTTTTCCTTTTAACTGTCCTTCCCCACACTACTCACAAACTACAACCTCTAGAAGTGACAGTCATGGGGTGCCTTAAGGACTACTACAACCAAGAAGCCGCAAGTTTTATGACTGCCCACGAATGTAAAACTATATGTATAATATTGATGAGCTGCTTGGGAAAGCATTCCAAAGGCTTTCACTCCTGAAAATATAATCAGTGGAATCAGAGCAAGTGGTGTCTACCCTACAATTAGAGAGGTTTTCAAGGATTATCAGTTCTTCTTGTCATATGTCTCAGACAGAATGCCTACCACATCTAGTGAAGCACTTGCCAGAGAAGTTTCTATGCTCGGCGCAAGTCCTGTGTGACATTTAGACTCCTTTAACATAAACCCTGAAACAGACGCAGCACAGGTTCTGTCTCTAAATGAGAAGCAAAGGTCAACAGATGATTCGTTAAAGAGATCGTTCATGGAAACCCCTTTCTAAGAGGCTCAGCACGACAAATCAACAGGAACAAAATATGAAAAAGTCAGAAGTGCTCACTGACACCCCCATGAAACAATGCATTACTGCTAGGATAAAAGCTGTATCTGCCAAAAAGCCCTGGTCCTGGAACGGATGAAAGTCAGACAAGTGAAAAGACTAAAAAGCAAAAGGCGTGTCTCTCGCAACAAGAGTTACAGTTAGAGTGACGATTCTGACGTAGACGATCCTGTATACAACAACCCTTCAGACCCCAGCATAGACATTGAAGACGAGCCCCCTACCATCAACTTCTAATTTGACACAGAGAGAGTCAAGGCTGGTGATTACATTCTGATTGAGCTGAAGAGCAAGAAAGGAAATTCTGTTCACAATATTATCATTATCAAAAAGTAGCAACTGAAGAACTTAAGGTCTACTTGTGGAAGGAGATTGAAGCAAGAAACTTTGCGCTAACTGACGAGATGGATATTGACTTAAAGACGGATGTTGAAATAAAACTGCCACCTCTGACAGGTAGAACACCAACATTAGCGGAGCGGCTTGCTTTTAGTGTTAATAAGTCAATGTATAATTTGAAATTAATACTCTATAGTTCTTTTTTTAAACCTTAATGAAATTCATTTTGTAGTTTTTTATGCTGACCATATCCTTCCTTAATTTTATAGCCGAAAAACAAGCTTTAATGTTCCCCTGGTCTCTTCTCTTTTTCTTTTTTCCGGTGGCCAAAAATAAGCCAGAGACTGCTGAACCTATGCCGGGGTGGCCCAGATTTGGCACTCTTGATCACTTGGATAGAGAGGCATCCATGTGGAAAAATTGCGGGGTATTTCTAATTTTATTTTTGAAGGATGGTATTGAATGAGTTACTTTTGCTTTGGCATGCTCAGCAACTTCTTATCGCTTGAATCAACTCATAGAGAATTAAACAAGTCAAAATCAGCCGATCCTGGGCCAGTCTCCTATCTATATTTTGGACCGAAAATCAATATTGAAGATCGAAACGTAAATGTTGAAATTGCAAACGATATTTGGATAGTTCTGTTTATTTGCAGCTTTTTTAACCATCTACCAGGTAACATCCAACAAAAATTCCAGCATAAAAAAAGTTTTCGTTAATATCAAGCGTAAATTTGAAGTTATAGGGACGCAGCTGCCCCCCCCCCCACCTCTGCCCCCCCTTCCTTGCGACTATGACTATAACTAAACTAAACTTCAACTCTAACTAAAACTCTAAGCTAAGACTCCAAGCTAAAACTCTAAACTCTTAACTAAAACTAAACTAAGCTAGAACTCTAACAAATACTCTAAGCTATGACTCCAAGCTAAAAACTCTAAACTCTTAACTATAACTAAACTAAACTAGAACTCTAACTAAAACTCTAAGCTAAAACTCTTGTCTAAAACTATAAACTCTTAACTAAAATTAAACTAAACTTGAGCTATAAGAAAACCGCAAAGCTTTGATTTTAACCTAAAACTCTAAACTATTGAGTATTACTAAACTAAACTTCATATCTTCAACTCTTAACTAAAACTAAACTAAACTTCAACTCTAAATAACAATCTAAGCTAAGACTCTAAACTCTAAACTATAACTAAACTAAACTTCAACTCTAACTAAAACTGTAAACTCTAAACTCTTAACTAAAACTAAACCAAACTAGAACTCTAACAAAAACTCTAAGCTAAGGCTCTAAGCTAAAAACTTTAAACTCTTAACTATAACTAAACTAAACTAGAACTCTAATTAAAACTCTAAGCTAAGACTCTAGGCTAAAATTAAAAACTCTTAACTATAACTAAACTAAACTTCAACTCTAAATAAAACTCTAAGCCTAGACTATAAGATAAAACTATAAAGTAAAACTAAACTAAACTAAACCGACTATAACTAAAACTCTAAGCTATGACTCTAAGCTAAAACTCTAAACACTTAACTATAACTAAACTAAACTAAAGCTCTAACTAAACTATAAGCTGAGACTCTAAGGTAAAACTCTTAACTAAAACTAAACTAGACTTCAACTCCAACAAAAACTCTAAGCTAAGACTCTAAGTGAAAAAATCTAAAATCTTAACTATAACTAAAGTAAATTTCAACTCTAACTAAAGCTCTAAGCTAAGAATCTAGGCTAAAACTCTTAGCTGAAAGTTAACTAAACTACAACTTTAACTAAAACCCTAGGCTATGACTCAAAGTTATGACTCTAAGCTAATACTCTAAACTCTTAACTAAAACTAAACTAAACTTCAACTCTAACTAAAACTCCAAGCTAAGACTCTAAGGTAAAACTCTAAACTCTTAACTAAAACTAAACTAAACTAGAACTCTAACTAGAACTCTAAGCTAAGACTCTAACCAACAAACTTTAAAATCTTAAATAAAACTAAACTAAGCTTCAACTCTAACTAAAACTCTAAGCTAAAATTCTAAGGTGAAACTCTAAACTCTTAACTAAAACTAAACTAATATAGAACTTCAACAAAAACTCCAAGCTAAGACTCTAGGCTAAAACACTAAACTCTTAACTAAAACTTAACTAAACTACAACTATAACTAAAACTCTAACTAAAACTCTATGACTCTAAGCTAAAACTCCAAACTCTAAACTAAAACTCTTAACTAAACTAAAACTCTAACAAAAAACTCTAAGCTAAGACTCTAAGCTAAAACTCTAAACTCTTAACTAAAACTAAACTAAACTATAACTCCAACTAAAACTCTAAGCTAAGGCTCTAAGCTAAAAACTTTAAACTCTTAACTATAACTAAACTAAACTAGAACTATAATTAAAACTCTAAGCTAAGACTCTAGGATAAAATTCTAAACTCTTAACTATAACTAACATAAACTTCAACTCTAACTAAAACTCTAAGCTTAGACTATAAGATAAAACTATAAATTAAAAATAAACTAAACTAAACCGACTATAACTAAAACTCTAATCTATGACTCTAAGCTAAAACTCTAAACTTTTAACTATAACTAAACTAAACTAAAGCTCTAACTAAACTATAAGCTGAGACTCTAAGGTAAAACTCTAAACTCTTAACTAAAACTAAACTAGACTTCAACTCTAACAAAAACTCTAAGCTAAGACTCTAAGCGAAAAACTCTAAACTCTTAACTTTAACTAAAGTAAACTTAAACTCTAACTAAAGCTCTAAGCTAAGAGTCTAGGCTAAAACTCTTAACTGAAACTTAACTAAACTACAACTTTAACTAAAACTCTAACCAACAAACTCTAATCTCTTAAATAAAACTAAACTAAGCTTCAACTCTAACTAAAACTCTAAGCTAAATCTCTAAGATAAAACTCTAAACTCTTAACTAAAACTAAACTAATATAGAACTTCAACGAAAACTCTAAGCTAAGACTCTAAGCTAAAACACTAAACTCTTCACTAAAACTTAACTAAACTACAACTATAACTAAAACTCTAGCTAAAACTCTATGAATCTAAACTAAAACTCCAAGTTCTAAACTAAAACTCTTAACTAAACTAAAACTCTAACAAAAAACTCTAAGCTAAGACTCTAAGCTAAAACTCTAAACTCTTAACTAAAACTAAACTAAACTATAACTCCAACTAAAACTCTAATATAAGAATCTAAACTAAAACTCTGAATTAAAACTAAACTAAACTATACCTCTAACTAAAACTCTAAGCTAAGACTTTAAGCTAAAACTCTTAACTAAAACTAAACTATAACTCTAACAAAAACTCTAAGCTAAGACTCTAAACTAAAACCTCAACTAAAACTAAACTAAACTTCAACTATAAATAGAACTAATCTAAGACTCTAGGCTAAACCTCTAAACTCTAACTAAAACTCTAAGCTAAGACTCTAAACTCTAAACAAGCACTCTTAACTAAAACTAACCGAAACTATAACTCTAACTAAAACTCTAAGCTAAGACTCTAAACTAAATCTACTATAACCCTAACGAAGACTGGAAGCTAATACCAAACTCATAATCTAAATTAAAACTAAACTAAACTATAACTCTAACTAAGGTAAACCTTGACGACAAAGGAAAAAAAAATTGAAAATACTATGTTCAAAAAAGTTTAAAAAAAATTTAAAAAACAGGGGGGACTTTGGGGGTGCCGAGGGCCTTTGGGGGTGCCGGGGGCCCTTTGGGTGTATCAGAGGGTCCTTTTGGGGGCACTGGGGGCCCTTTGGAGGCCTGTTGGGCCTTTGGGCCCGGGGGGCCATTGGGGTTGGGGTAGGGGATCTCACAACACTGTTCAAATGAAACTTGTGCATTATAACGACCACAGAGTTTCAACCAAATCATCTTCTAAATCATCTTCTAAAATTATCTTCTAAAATGTCTCAAACTGTTTCGCCTAAATCATCTTCTAAAATGTCTGAAATGGTTTCGCCAAAACAATCCCTTAAAATGTCTCAAACGGTTTCACCCAAATAAACCCCTAAAAGTAATTTCTGCATGTTCCTTTGTTTTGGCATCCCTGCGCTGTCAAATTTGAAATTCCCATGGAACCATTTCCTGCGTTAATCTCTTCATCTCATAGGTGTTCTTGGTTACACTATTATGGCTTCGATAGAATTCCCGAATTTATCTCTGTCACTAAAGATCAGAGAAGCCATATTTAAAAATAGAATATCAATTTATCTCTGTCACTAAAAACCTGACATCTCTCAGACCTAAAGATCAAAGAAGCCATAATGTTTCTTAATTCCCTTTCGGGTATCAATCATTCCCTTCGATTATGCAAATCAGTTTCTCAGATATTCTCTCCCCTTTGTGGATCAATAATTCACCGCCGATTATGTAATCAACTTCTCAGAAATCCAGTTCCCCTCGAGTCGATGAATACATTGTTCCCGTCAATGCGCAGGTGCAAACTTCGTCCCGGAGTCATTACACCAAGAAACAACAAATAAATTGACCTTGAAAAAGGGGGAAATTGACCCCATTAGACTCGATCAATAATCCTTGAATAAATTATAGCCTGTCAGATTTAGACTCAATTATAGATGGCAGCACGCAGTGTATCTCATACCTCCTGATAGGTCCCTAATTTTGAAAAGCCTTAATTTCCATATGGGGTATTTTAAAGAGGAGGGGTGTTTAGCTTATGCATGCAATCTCAATTTAGAAAAAAAGAATGATATAATTGGTGGCCAGCGTTTACCCCCCCCCCCAGAAAACACCCCCACCCGGAAAATACCCCCATGGAAATTATAATCCACGAAAAATTCCCCCCCCCGCCCGGAAAATTAACCCCCTCCCGCTAAAAAAAACTGCTGAAAATACCCTCCCCTCGGTAAATACCCACTCCCGGAAAATACCCCCGTGGGAAATAAGGCTTTCCAAATTTGAGAACTTTATTTGAGTTTTATTTGATTTTGTTTATGTAGGGGGAAGGAATTTCGGTACTTGTGTATTATGCTCCACTCACTCAAGTTTACACTGCGTAAAATTAGAAAACAAACCGGTTTTTTCATTAATTTTTTTCAGAATCACTGCTATGGCTTGTTCAGTTTAGTGGCAATTTTTGAAACCGTGTTAAAAATAAAACAAATAATAATTTCATTAGAATATATGGCAATCAAATCAATGTCAGCCCCATTCAAAGAAATTATCGAAGAAGCTATGAGTTAAATTTTTTTGTAAAATGATAATATTTCTCACCATCTCCATTTCTGATAATTTGCTAATATGCTGAATATAAATAGAAACAGAAACTTCTTGAGGTGGTGCTATTTTACCAGGCTTCTTGAGATATTCTGAAAAAAAATGTAAATTCCAAATAATAAGAGCACATGGTTAAACAGCTTTAAAAAAAACAAACAGGGTATTATTCGAGAGCTTAGTACAGCAGTCACTATAGAAAAAATCTTTCGTAGCTGCAACACCTTTATAAAACTGCGTCACAACTTGGCTGTACAACTACACAAGTAGGCTCCCCATGGACCTGGTCAATATGGTCATATGTATGTGCTTATGAAAAATAAAACAACTGAACTTAAACTTACAAATGGAGTCCTTTTTCATTCGAAGTTGATTTTCTAGCTCCTAATTTTTTCATATACATATTGATGTTTGTTTCCACTTAACCCGTTAAAACAATTCGATTTAGTTTTTACTGTCATTGGCACTTAAAAATATTGTACAAAACCTTGTTTCTATTTATGCACAAAAAGCAACATATTAGTGGTGTAAGATTTAGGAAATACTATTTGGATGGAGTCAGAATATTTGGATGAGTTTCTGGAAAGTTTGTAACTCCGACAAAAAGTAAAATATCTGATCAGTCTAGGAGGGTATAAGAAAAGCAGCATAGGTTTAAAAATAATGTGGGGATATTTTTTTGGATTGATGATAATCACAGTTATGACAATGCGTATTCTGGGAAGTCCAGGGACGTAATACGCTATAGGGTAGTGGGTCAACTGCCCCCCGGGCTGCAGTTTGCCCCCCCCCCCTCCCCATCTGAAATATAGTGTCTTCAAAACTCTTGTCATAACTAAGATAGGCCTACATAGTTCAAGCATCCAAAGAAGCAGATCAGTTTTCTTTAGTATACCTTTGCCTTTATGGTACTATATGGCACATTTTTTATTTTTCACTTGGTCTTCTTCACTTGACTTGGGAAAATTGACTCTTACTTTGCCTTCTCCCCCCACGGCTTTTGACGAAATTCTGCTCCTGGAGAAGTCAATTTTTAGAACACCATGAACTGAACACTTTGGTCTTTACCTAAGGTTTGACTTTTTGTCCAAATTCTTTACGATCAACTGCTGAAACACAAGGGCCAATGAATTGGAATAAGAGACTTTTTTAAAGTAATAAGAAACTGAAACGTAACGAGGGAGGAATTCAGGAGGGTGCAGCCAACCTCATATACACAATAGTTTTTTTCGTTTTAAGTTTTAATGTTGCTCCTTAGTTTTAGCTGAAATGAACTCTTTATTATGATGGCAAGATAAGCTTAACTGGCTATTTTTATGCATTTTTGTTGTTTCCTAATGACATTTTCATGTTTGCAGATCTAAGCAGTCTTTGTGAAAACAATAAAAAAATAAATAGTAATCATGGTTTAGATCGGGAACAGAAATCCCATCTTGAAACTGTTTTATCTCCTTTTTGGACATCTCCCATGCTTGGTCTATTTTTTGGATATCATCCTCTATTGTGTCCAATCAGACAGGTAATAAGTAAACATTTCAGGTACCTGCAGTATACTTACCTGTATTCTAGAAAGGGCTATTCATATTTTTTTTTGTCTTTTGGCAGACTTATCTATCAATAAAATATTTTTCCCAAATCTAATGAGGGCAAAATTCCTTTCCGGTTCGGATATTAGCCAATTTAAAACATTATGTACGAATACCTTTTATCCTTATCTAATACTGTTCCAAATTCCGTGTTCTCAGCACAAATTTTTCTCTTTATTTCCTAACAAATAGTAATGGTAGATATATCAGCGCCAATATTTTGAAAAAGCAAAAAGAGATGCTTAAAAGTATAATTTTAATTGCATTTTTGTTTCAAATATCTTGCAATTTTAGATTTTCTCAGATAAATAAGCGAAGTTTCTTGTAAGAAAAATTCCTTAACAAGAGCATACAAAAAATCCTATACAGCTTTCGCCCCTTAATAAAGCACGTGCTAACTACATACCATCATAGCATAAATGGTTATAGATCTGCACATATTCCCTGGCACACTCTAATCATCCCCAATACGTTTCGTCTGTTTTAGATCTACTTGTTTCTTTAATAAATATATCATGAAAGCTATTACAGCTATACATGCCTCCTTTAATCATTTTAATTGATAGTAGTGGCTACTACTACTACTACTAACAGCTCACCACAGCACCAAGCCACCTGAGGCCATCACAGCTGCACACGCTCCTCCTCAATCCCGATCGATTTAAATCATTCCTCTTTAGACCCTCCCAGGGACTTCCCATTTCCCTTAAATCTTTCTTGACGACATTTTCCCACCCCAACAACGGACAACCTGCTCTCGTTTAGCCTTAAACAGTTGGCGGAAAGGACAATCTTTGACAATCAGTCATCTTCATCAGCAGAATATGCCCTAGCCATCTCAACCTTTCTTTCATTATAGTCCTAAAAGTGGAATGAAATGAAATTCCGAATGAAATTCCTGTCCAAGAAGAAGATTTTGAATTGTAAGATAATCAAAGAGAATGTATTCCCAATTATAGTAAGTTGAATATTAAAGAAAAGAAGTTCCCAGTGAAAGAATTAAGCACTTAATTTTATTAATACAAAGTCTGTGGTAAAATTTTTTCTTTCAATTCTTATTTATCAAGGTAAATGAATTTTCATAAAGAAGAAAGACATTATAAATGCAAGATATGCATTAAAGAATAATCCTGTAGTTATTACTTACCCAGGAATATGTTTATTCTTATGGGAGAAAAACCTTATGCATACAAAATATGCGCTAAACTGTTTTTTATTTAACTCTTTTTTATCCAGACATATCAGTGTTCATGCAGGGAAAAAATATCGTTAATTCGAGATTTGTACTAAACAGTTTTGTTAGTATTCTTATTTGTTTATTCACACTAATCAAATCAGATATCTTTCTATAAAGTCAAGTGAAATACTGAGGATGTAAAGTGCATAGCGAAGAAAATGAGGGTGACACCTTAGGCATAAAAAGTGTACGCTAAAGTATTTTCTTTCAACTTCTACTTTTCCATGCACATGAGATCTCTTAAAGAAGAAAAACCTTATAAATTCAGCATGTGAAATAAAACTATTTTCTCGTAGTTCTTATGCAAGAGAAAAGTCTGATAATTAAGCAGCAGTATGTTCGTTACTCAAAGTTTATCCTCTCATATTCAAGCCCATAAAATATTGCAATTTTTTAAGGACAAGAAAATTTATATTACCTCCCATGTCAATTTTAAGACACGTATTAAGCTTTCACATATATTAGTTCAAGAACTGATAAATACCTGCAGCAATAGGAGTCACCCCAGGATCGTAGCCTCTTATGCTCAAGTTGAAAGCACCGGCAAGTTTCTCACAACTGTAAAAAGATTCGAATGTAAAGAAAAGCGACCTCTGCAAGCTTAATACCCCGTTCACTTCTTAGAGGGAAGCGTTCAAGGACGTATGGTAATCATTCTCATCTTTTCTGAAATCCAAACAGTTAGAGAGAGAAGTGCTGATTTTTGCAAAACTAAGTCCTTTATCATTTGTCAAAAATTAAATGTTTTAAAAAAGAATTAATCCCTGAATTCCACTAACGAGAAGACGCGAGGGATGACTTAAGGTAAATTTAATATACAAGCTGTTTAGGGCTCATTCGAGCGTTTAATAGTGGCTTTTTTCTTAAAAGTTATGGTGCCCAGTTATTTCCCTGATCTTTTTTTCAACAATAAAGGTTCCACGTTTGAATCGCTTAAGGTTTTGACTGCTTTAAGCTGACTAATCCAAATAAGTGGATTTTACTTTAAAAAAATGTTACAAAAATATCTCGGAGGACTCCCATTTACAGTTTACTACACAATATATACATCAGTTTGATACCTCCAAAATTGATAACACGTATGTATATACAGTCACTGGAAAAACTAGAAATCAAACTAAATAGGGGTTTGGAAATAAGTTATTTCAAAAACTTTTCAAGAAAGCTATTTTAGTAATCCTTCAGAACATAATTTATTTCATCTCGTTTTGCTTATGGAAATAAAAAAAAATACAAATTTTTTTTTAAAGAGCAACTTTTTTGTGAAGGTTTTTATGGGTTTTAGAGAAAAACGTTTTCTTTGATGGTCAATATTAGCTTTTCATTTGTTTTTCTTTTACAGTTTTATAATGAAAATAGCTTTCATCAGGCTCATCTGGTTTGAATAACTTGATAGAAAAAGAAACATTCGGGCTTAGAACTGCTCTGTGTTGAGTTCGATGTCTCAAAGGAAATAAAAAGGTTATTGGCCGTTTCCTTTTATTTCTTTATAAATGCTTGCTTTTATTTCTTTATAAATTTGGGAATATTTTATTCCCAAATAAATGAGAAATAATACAATTCGAAGTATGTATTTTATTTTAGAAAATATTGATTTCAAAGTTATAAAGTTTCATAATGTTTATTCAATTTTGTTTATATATTTGTATTACGTAGTTTTTGTTTTGATTCTGCACATGTAAGCCCCAAAGCCTTTGATTCACCAGTTTGACATAAATTATTTAAGAAAATATTTTTAGAACAAGGGATTCTCTGAAAAATTCTCATTATGTCACAAAAATTTATTACCTTGGAGTTTTAATATATACTGGAAAATGTGGACATTTAGAATCAAAGTAATAAGAAAAAACGTTTTCACTACTTAGAAAAGTAAAATGTATGCTTTAGGCTTCTGTAAGCAAACCTTCCCCTTAACTTTTAACTGTAGAACTTTATTTATTTAAAAATTAGCATTTCATCTTTAAGGGCCTCTAGAAAGTCTAGACTGGCATTATAAAAACTTAAAATTCTTCATTTTGCCTCAAAACAATTTCCGAAAAATAAATTGTTGACCCGAAAATCAACATAATAACAGAATATGAGCATGCATAAATACTTTTGTCGGATTTGTTTACTAACTATATTGACGTCTCATTCTTCTTTAATATTGCAATAATACGTCCAACAAATAGTTAAAAACCCAAAAGGAATCGACTTTTTAATTGTTCAAATAAAAATTTTGATAACCTGCTTGATGGACTGCCACGTACGTATACACCGATTTTCAAAATTAGAAAAAATATCAGTATCCTCATATCTATGCAGCTCGAGAACTAATTCCAGCTCTACTGAATTTGGCTTCTGACTTTTCTCCAGTATTTCTTGGTTGCTATTTGCCTTCCTAATATTTCCTAATGACTCTCTATTTTTGTTACGAAACCTAAGAGATACCTCACTTCCTCAAAGATAAACAATAAGAATCTTTTAAAAAGCCAGAGACAGCTGTGTGTTATTCTAAGGTTCAGGCGTATATATTTTCTTAATTTCCCACTTAGACACCACAAAAAACATCGCAATTTTGACTATTTTCTGCAGATTTTTTATAAATACAGTTTTTCGTTTAGTATCACTCAACCATAACATTATTTACTATTTGCATTGCCCAGTATTAACAACGGTGCTTGGTATTATTTAATCATTGTTTATGCTCTATTATTTTACCGTTTTATGTTAGCTGTTAAACATAAAGAAATTAGGAGTTAAAAGAAGACGAACTAGAAGATCAAACCTTTCTACGACTAAAAAGTTGCTATAATTTGAGTTATTATAATAAAGTTAAGTTAGGATGACTTGTCAAAAATCAATAGCCCCAAATTTTTTGTGCATTTACAAAACATAAGGAAGCATTACTTTATTAGGGTTTGAGAAGCATAAATTTTTATATAGTTAACAGGTCTTTAAAGAATATTTGAAGCCTTGCACGTATTTAACGGTTAGGGGTATGAACTGGATACGGTTTCTACGCTCTAAGTGCCGACTTCGTGTCGGAAACAAAACATATATAGATTATTTTCCAAATCTTCATAGTCAAATGATTTCTATACGGTTTTCTGGTGCATGTTTTTCCTCGTTTCAAACTTAAAGTAATATGGTTATGTTTATAACGAAAAAATAATCAGCTCATCACATGTGTTTCTATGCTATTTTGCCACAAAAATCATTTTACATCTCTCATCACTTTTTCCATCATGGCACAAAACATCCTTTAAAAAAACGGTATTGTATGTTTTTTTCTGTCACCGGAAAAATGGTATAATTGCTTTCTTTCTTATTACATAAACTTTCTGTCAAAGGACGAGCTGTCGGTAAATTTTTCGTCATCACAATTCTGTAGCGCTGTTTTTTTCCCCGCGACTGTGAAAAGTGCCATGGTTTACATCAGTTATTGTTAGTGTCATTGGACGAATTGCTTTTGTGTCTTTTATTGATTTGAAAATTTTTCCCCCCGAAAAAGATGTTTTCCAGACGAGTAAAGAGGTACGTGAAACCAAACAAGAAGAGAAATAAAGGCAAATAATAATTTTAGCTTAGATCGCCATAAAGTACAGTCAATTAATAAATGAAATACAAATAATGCAAATTACAATAAATGATGATTAAGTGAAACTTGAAACAAACAGAAATTACCACAAACAAGAGTATTCCCTCTAAGCCTTCTAAAGACCAGAATGTCATTTGCGCTTTACTGAAACGAATTTTACTTCGAACCTCATAAATGAATTTGTCACGGCGAGAAAATGAATCAAAATCACCATAATAACAAAGATTAAAGATTACAAAGAAAAATGTTAATGAATGTAAATTGACAGTTTAATATAAATTTATATTTGTTCTTGAAGGTCTCAGTAGTTTTGGATTTATGAACTTTATGAAAAAGACAGTGTTTAGAATGTATTTTGTTTCAATATTGTATTTCGTGTTCTCGTATTTTGATCAGCATACTTATCACCATTTCCATGAAGATTCAACATAATATCCTAGGGCAGCTCCTTAGAATTCCTAAGGGTTTCACATACTGTTTTTTGAGTTAGTTTGATATCCCATTCAACTTTTCTTGAAAGTTACAACTTCAAATCCTTAGATTCTCTTGACTTATTGTACTTATGCCATTTGTACAACTATGATGCACTTAGTGTATTTTGTGCTGAATATCTTGCCACTTGCCGCTCCAAGTAAACTTGAAATAACTGCTCTAAACCGTTCCTGAGATATTGCAAATGTATTTTTTACGACCCTAATGGACATAGTGACTTTCAATTTTGTTGAACACCCTTTTCGCCATTCCCTAGAAGTTACAACTTAATGTCATGAGAATTTCCCGAAATAATGCAAATATGTCCTCTTGACAACCTGAATTTATATTAAGTCATATGATATAGCTCCACATCCCTGTCAACATTCACTGAAAGTGTTAACACAGTACAGTAATGACATTTTAGACAAAAACACTTTTTTAGAACGACAGAGAAAAATAACGACATATGTATGGTATGCCAGTTTTTGCAGTAAGAACGAAAATATTGTCACTTAGAAGTGGCAGTAGATTTTGTGATAACAAAGAAAACCAATAAATTCTTGTTCAGGGAGAGGTATGGGTAGGGGGAGCAAATTCAAGTAAAAGTGATTTATCCGAAAAATCATGGAAATAATGGGATAAATCCTAAAAATCTTTGGTTTTCGGGTAAGGTGTGATGTGAAGGCCTCTTTCTTGAGACTTCACGATAACTACATACAATAGCACCCACAACTTACTACAAATTCCAAAAATATCTATTTATGGATGATTGTACACAGAGAAAGTTGTATTCACAAAAAAATTACACCCACAAAACCACAACCATAAGAAATCCCGCTTGTGTAAGTATCAGACCATTTAGTTGCCATATTTTGCGTCATTAATTTTTTCATCATAATAAAAAAAATCATAATAAAAATCTGCTCTCTTTCTTTTCTGCTATCAAACGAAGTGTAACCATTTTACATTTGATTGAAAAAATCGTTTTTCTTCTATTTTTTTTTTATTTATCATTTACCTTAGTAGAGATATTGCCATTGTTTCTGTGCGTCCCTAAATGAATTTTCTCCGTTCTTATGCGATGTAGTTTAGTCTTATTAGGTTGGGTTTTATAGATTGGAAATAGTTTTATTTTAATAAGAAAATTACAAGAAAATTACGCCAAGAAAATTACACATGCATAAAGTTATGTTTGAGGGTCATAGAGGGGGAATGAAAAAAGACTCAAGGACAATCTGACATAATGTTTACAACAACTAATTCACACCATTCAGCTATTTAATAAAAATTACCAAAAACGGATTGAAATTATAACTTAAAACCAAAAAAAATTATTCCGTATATGAGGGGTGCTGCTTCCTTCTGAAACCCCCATTGTTTACGCGAAAGTTAGACTTTCTTCTGAGTTCTGTTCAGAACTTTTGGTAGGGAACAAGAAGTAAGTTTTAACCGACTAAAATTTTGCGTGGTTTAGAGACTGTCCCTCCTGAACCCACCGCTCTTTACGCTAAAGTTTTATAGTTTAAGTTTTGTTTTTAAAGAATTGGGACAAAATGTCAAACATTGAAAGACAGGGGAAGCTTTTTGAAAGACAGAGGGAAAATAAGATATTAGCTAGATAAACATTTTAGCCAAAAAACTTTCGATGACGAAATTATTGATGCTATTTTATATACAGTCTTTACTTTTACTGTATTTTGAATGATTTTTATTTAGTTTTGTGTCTGCACAAAACAGCTTATGTTTCTGTATCTAAAATGTCCAACGGTAATAGTCTGTTTGCCCACTCTCTTACTAGAAAACAGTGATTATTCATAAATTATCTTGTTCACGCTTGATTTGTTTACTCATAGAAACTCTAACAAAAAAAAAAAAAACCATTGCAACTAACCATGGCTACAATTCCAACCTATGAGATTTTCTATGGATGATATTCTTACCAGTGGCAATTCTTCAAAGATACGATTTTTATAGGTAAAATCCTCAACCAACTTCGTTCTCCGTGTTTGAACTCCTCAAGGCTCACCATCTTTCATGGGCAAAAAATTCCCTAGGTGTTATATCTGGATGTCTTATCGTAAATGAACACTCGCCCCAAAAGCCTAAAATTTAGAACGCGCTTATGAAAAAAACTGTCAAGCGAGGAATAAATTGTCATTTAAAGCTGATTCAGAAACGATTTCTTTTTTTATTAATCTTAATGGCAAAAGTTTTTTGCGAAAACCAACTTATGGGAATTTCGAAAAAAAACTTTAAACCCTTCAAGAATGACGTCGGATTGGAATGAAAACTGCACTGGTGGAATCATCGTAGCCAAAAACCTTATTAGGGAGAATTAGTCCGCCGTTTTGAGAAAGAGGGGAAATCTATTTTGTGCATGGAAAGCAGTTATGTGTCTCCTCTTTTTTTCTCTTTTTTTTCGTCACCGATATTAGGGTACACAAACATCGCAGAGAGATATTTAAGGGTTCATTTGAAAGCCAATTTCTTATATACAAGTGCTCTTTATAAATAAAAGCCCAGATTTAAAATAAAACACAATTTTTGATAAAAAAAAGATGGATCTTCGTACAAAAGATAATATAAGACACGAGGCTTTTGACAAGATTAATAAAAAACTGTTTCCACTAAATAAATTTTTCAAAGAAAAGTAAAGAACTCCATTGAACCAAAAATAATCACAAATCGAATCAAATAATCTATCAAGTATAAAACTACCACAAATCAGCATCAATAAATAAATGAAATCAAAAACCAACATAAATAAAAATAAATAAACGAGTTAAACTTAAAACAAGCAGAGTTAACATAAGTAGCGCTAACAAACCCCTATGCCTGCTTAAGGCCGGAACATAATTTGCACTTTACTGAAAAAATGGAAATTTTCATCTTTATGCTCTTCGCCTTACAAGTAGTAGTTGTAATAAAATTAGTAGTTGGATCAATAGTAATATTAGAACAAGTAAATGTATCAATGGTGGTAGCATCAGTAGTACTGTGCACATATTTCCTTTTGGTCAATTGATCTTTCGCTATAAGCATTCTATGAGAGATTAAACTTAGTACACAAATCAATTCTTAAGATACGCTCTTTTGACAATCTAAATGTACATAGTGTCTTTTGTTACTTGAAATTTGCCATCAATAATCTCTTGAATTTTACCTTCATAGACATAGCCTTGATAGTACATTAATTAAAAAAAAAAAAGTTTTCCCGAGAGAAGTAAAGAGCGAAGTTGAAACTTCAAACGGACAAAAATTATTGCTTCATAGCATATTTAATATATATCAATAAAACTAGTACAAATAAACCAACTAATTATATTTCCTTATGCTTTTAGGATTATAGAAAACTAGAGCTTTACTGAAAACACAAAAGTCAAGTAAAAAAAAACTGGAATATTGATTTACGAGTCAAAAGTGAGTTTGTACCCTGACAGCAATTAACGAATCCATAAAGCTTTTCATAGTCTTACACCAGTTGTGACATCAGTAACTTTCAGCATACAATTAAATTACCTTAAAAACATAAGCGTAAAACTAAACATTTTTCAATAACCGCGAAGTAGTTGAACAGCACACAAAAACATTGGATTGATTTATCAAGCAGCATTTTGCTCTCACCGGCTATAATACCAATAGTGGGTAATATACAGTCTTAAATTGTAAGAAATATGCTTTAGTATCACTTGAAATGAAGATCAAATAAGACATAAGACACAATATGAACTATGGAAATCCAATTATTTTTCTCTATACAAGAGTGAATTTCAAGCTATGGTACAAATTCTAAAGCTAGTCTATAGTCCTAATATTATCAAGATTGCCTTATTTCGAACTTGTGCACAAACTAATCATGACATTTCCTTTTCAGAACCAAAACGAGAATCAGTCATTGAACTGAGCCCTTGTGTCGAAGTAATACTAAATTAGACGTAAAAAGAATAAAGCAAAATCCTAAAATGGATTGTTGCTTTATCTTAAAAGGGATTGATCCTAAAAGGTATTGATAATATTTTTATTCTGTAAAAAGTGTCCTTAATTGGATTGCTTTTACTATACCAAAACTTCTATATTATTTTGTGTTTTCAGTAAAGTGCTAGTTTTCTATAATCCTAAAGGCATAGGGAAACATAATTAGTTGGTTTGATTTGTGCTAGTTTTATTGATTTATATTAAATAGGCTGTGAAGTAATAATTTTTGTCCGTTTTAAGTTTCAACTTCGCTCTTTACTTCGCTTTTGATTAAAATTTAATGTAGAAACAGCACTGCCATGATCTTTTTTTATTTATACAGAATAATATTTGTTCGTTTTAAGTTTTGATGTCACTCCTTAATTTCAGTTGAAAACTTATTTTTAATATAATTTCTAATTATCATTGATCTAGGGGAGATGATACATCTCTAGAAAATACTGCAAATAATCTTGACAGCTAGGAAAAACTTTCAGTCTATAACATAAAGTTCATTATCCATACTTCACAAAACAATATATGTTTTTCAGGGATGTTTGTTTTTCGATGAGCAAAAAGCTCTTTTTACTCGGCCAACTTTACCTGAAAAAGCCAAAATGAAGACAGGGCTTTATAAACCACCTACTGACTAGCAGAAATTAGAAGGCTACTGTAACAAAAGACAGCTGTTTAAGGGATTATTTAAAAGCTTATATTTATACCTAATCACTTTTTATAAATTCGACTCGATAGCACATTCCCACAAAGTGCGCTTTCAGTTGTTTCCCCCACTTTTTTAAATGAAACAAGTGCTTTTTCCAATGAAATGACCAAAAAAAAGGTTTTTTTCAAAACCCAGGCAAGAGCAAAAGACTAATGGCCAAGGACGTCCCTTCCCCTCAATTACTACTGTTAGAACTAGCACACAGGCTTCATCGCAGAGTGAAGTTTGAAGGTTCAATTCAAAACTGTTGATCAATCAAGCTTAATTTCAGGCAGATTTTTAGTTGACAAGTTTTAAATTTTAGTTAATTTGTTTTCGCAATGATACTTTACTTTTAAGATGAGTAGGCGATTTATTAAACTCACTAAGAGGGTCTGGAGAGGGATTAGTTTTGAGGGGCTCTCATAAACCTCCAGTTAAGGTCTTTGGACCATAAGTATTGTAATGATACCGTTTTATGCTTCCAAACTCTTCCACTTCAGAAATGGTACCAAAAATACCGTTTCTAGTGCTATATGGCACTTTTGGATGGTAAAATTGATAAAAAAGCACGTAAATATGAGTAATAGGTTCAAAAGGAGCCTTCCCGGGATATGCCTTAAAAAATGAGTGCATCACGTTTGCAAAAATAGTGGATTATCTGAAAAGTAATCATATGAAGGGACAAACCATGATAAAAAAAATCCAAGCTGGAATCGAACGCATGATAATATAATTTGAAGTCCATTTCTGTACTAACAGAACCACGCCTCTAATAAAATAATTTAATATATTGGTGTTTGTAGGACTTTAATTTCGTAGCTTATCAAGGGGGGCTGGAGGAGGAATTTGTAGGAGATGCTCTTTGAACCTTCATTTAAAGGTTTTGGACCATAATTATTACAATGATATCGTTTTAAGCTTCCAAGATTTTCCACTTAAGAAGTCGCACCAAAAATGTTGTTTTCAGTGCTATATCTCACTTATGAATGATAGAATTTACAAAAATCACGTAAATATGAGCAAAAGTTTTCAAATGAGCCATTAAACATCACTCAAAAAAGTTATGGTAGCCCACTAGCCCAGCTTTTCCGCTTGAGACATTGCACCAAAAGTGCCGTTTTTAGAGCCATTTGAAACTTGCAGATAGTGGAATTTGTAGGAAGAACGTAAATATGAGCAATATTTTTATATGAGGTATCAAAATCAATCTAAGATGCTCTGGTAGCCCGCTAGCCCCACCCCTCAACAAACGGCATAAAAACTGCCTTTTTTTCGTGCCATATAGCACTTGCACACGGTGGAATTTATATAAACCACGTACATATGAGAAATAGCTTTTGAATGAGCTCTTAAGCGTCTCTCTATAATGTTCTAGTAACCCGCTAAGCTTGCAAAAAAGAAGAAGAAAAAGACAGTTTTTTACATTTTTAAACTTTTAGTTACTATGGGCTGTGGTTCGCTCATTACAAGGTTGCAGCTAATTTTTCAACCATGATAGAGTTCATTGCAAATTCTCCCAGAAACTAGTTAACATTAAAATCTTTGAAATCTATTAGATGGTAGAATTTCTAAAAACCTAGTAGAAGAAATAGCTTATAATTGAGCCATTAAACTTCTATCTAACATTATATGGTATCCTGCTAGTGTTTCAGCAACTTATTGGTGAGAAGGAAATTTATAAAACTTACTACTACGGTTAGATGGGGAAGTGTACGGGAGGGATTCTTGTGAACCTCCAGTTAAGGGTTCTGGGATATAACTGAGACATGGCACCAATGGTGACGATCTGGTAGCCCGCTGGGCCTGTTTAAAAAAAAAAACGAAAAAAAAAGGGAGAGAGATCAGTAATACCGACGGAAAAAAGTGATTTTTCATGTTGTTCAGGGAGGGGAACTGTACCCTGTACAAGGTTTTTGACCATGCTGACTCCAATGGTACACTTTTTATTTTGATTTGACGTCATTTTCAAGGGGTTTGAGGCTTTTTTCGAAATCAGCATAAATTTCTTTTCGCAATAAACTTTTACTGATAAGACGAACGGAAATAACAGTTAACATTCCTGAGTCAGTGTCAGATGGCAATTTTTTCACTAGGCAGTTTTTTTTAATCACGTTTTTTAACTCTTAATTACTATGGGCTGTATTCGCTCTTTTCTAGGTCGCAGCTACCACTGCAACCATGATGTATGACTTTAGTTTTGGTGGTAATAACGGAAGTAGTTGCAGTGTTAGTGTTTTAAGTTAGTCGTAGTCGTAGTAACAGTAGTAGCAGTAATATCAATAGCGGTAGTAGCATGTCTATCTTGTCTTTTGTTCAGCTGAACATCCCTTTTATGATGTCCCGGAAATTTCACCTTGACATGATAAACCATTCCATAAATATTGCTGATGTGACCTTTTGACCCCCTTTTGACGCCATTTTCATCTTAATACTCTAAGCCTTACAAGTTGCTGCAATTGAAGTAGTAAATGGAGCAGTTCAGTAGCAGCAGTAGTATTAGTAAAAGGAGCAGTGGTAGTGTAGTCGTGTTTGTAGTGACATGCATATGAGTATTCTCTGAAAGTTATAACTTAATTTCCAGAGCCATGCTTGAGATACACCCTTTTGAAATTCAAATTTCCCCTGAATATTTTGTCAAATTTTAACCTTCATACATGTAGCTTTGATTGTACTAGCATCACAGTAGTAGTGGTAGTAGCAGGAACAATAGTAGCAGTAAAGGTGCATTATTATTAGTAGAAGTAACAATAGTAGTAGCAGTATTAATAGCAATAGTAGCAGGTATATTTTGTTTTTTGGTCAAATTAACATCCCATTCATGATGCCCCTGAAGCTTCCTCTTGATACGATAAGCCGTTTCAAAAATATTGCTGATGCGCCCAAATCCGTAATCTGTACGCCCATAGTATGTTTTGTTTAGTTCAACTTTTGCGTCAACTTTTCCCTAGATGTTCATTTCAATATCCTCAGCCGTAGTAGTACTCCCTACAGAAGCAGTAGTTTTAGTAATAGTAGTCTTAGTAGTAGTGATATCTGTGACAGCAGTAGAAACAGATCTAGTTTTAGTAGTAGTTGCATGCAAGTACTGCCTTTTTTGATCAATTGACCATCTCCCTTAACATTTCCTGAAAGTTCAAAAATAATATCTTCAGTCATTCCTGAGTAACGCCCTTTTGACAACCTATATACACATAAGATGTTTTGAATTAGTTCAAAACTCTTCTCAACATTCCCTGAAAGGCTCACCATAGTGCACCTCGTAATTCGGGAAAGTAGCAGTGAAACATGCATACCTTTTCTCAATAACATATACTTTATGTAAAAAATGAACAAATTGCTTAACTTACAGCCCTTGCTCTGAGGCCTCAGAGGGGTTGACATCCCAAAACACTAGTTACTGAACCTTTCAACAATGCTCAAATGTAGATGTCTCGAAACTTTGTTTGGATTTTTGTCTTGGGAAATTATAGGAGTGGGAAGGGGCTTGCTGCTCTCGAAGTATTTTTGACTCTTAATAAAGACATTATAACTTCAAATTTCAAATCAAATGAGCCCTATCTGAAGTTTATATGACCACTAATTCAATAAAAATTGTATATGCCTCCATGTTATAACTTAGAACCTTTGCCCCAGGCCTCTGGGGGGGGGGGGTGTATTACTCTCGGAGAAATTGTTATATGTTCTTTTGACTTTTTTGAGCAAAATGGCCATCTCATGATTTCAATCAGATGCGTTTTGGGAAAAGAGGGGCAGTCAGGGGGGGTTAGTTGCCCTCAACACTTTTGATTCCTAGGAAACGAGAACTTCCTATTTTCAAACAAATGAGAACTTCCTTGCATAAAAATCTTAACTGCCCCCAGGGCATAAGTTCCAACCCTTGCCTCCCGGTTCTGGGTTTTTTTTCAGCCTCAAAAGCCTTGCTATACGATCCTTGGACTATTTTGAATACAAAGACTAGCTCAAAATTTCTACTGGATGCACTGCGGTAAAATTCGACGTGTATGTGGGAGGATGGGTGGGGATAGCTGCCATCTGATCACTTTGACTCTGAAAAAGGGCAGTAGAAGCTATGACAACCAATCCAAGAAGCCCGTCCAAGTTTTTACGATCACCCTTTCTATAAGAATCTTATATGCCCCCAGGGTATAGCATAAAACCCTGGCCCTGAAGGCTGTGGGTGGTTTGTTATCCTCAAAGACAAAATTTCCGGAACTTTCAACTAGCGCTGAACAAAATGGCTATCTAAAAATTTTGATTGGATGTGCTTGGAGGAATGATGGGTTTGGAGGAGGCTGGTTTCCCTCCAATTACTTTGGACAATTGAAAAGGGTACTAGCCCTCTCAATTTCCAATCAAGTGACCCGTTTTGAAGTTTCTAAGATGACTCCTTCTATACGAATTCCCCTGGTCTAAAGAAACAAAACAAAAAAAAAAAAAATGAATAATATATTGTGCCAACATCGTTCTTTACTTAGGCATCGCTTTTGCGCTGCCTATGGTATGATACAATTGACGTATCTTTTTTGTTTCCCGAAGTTAGTTTAAATAGTGGCTCTAGTAAAGTGAAACCCCTAGAATGAGGTGCAATTTTTGACAAAAAGTGCATTTCTTGGTTGTATTACTTTAAAGACCTGCCTGGGTAAAATAATAGTACTAAAATACGATACAACTTTTAGTAATAAAAAGTGCCTTTTTTGTAGTAAAGCCCATTACTGACAACAGTTGTTCGTTCTTAACTATGATATTTTTAATCACGGTTGCAGCGGTAGCTGCATTCTATTAAAGAACAAACGACGGCCCATAGTAATCAATATTAAAAAAAAAATGTTGAAAAAAAAACTGGCTGGTAAGATAATTTTTGTTTATAGATGGGCCCAGGATTGCACAAAGACTTCATTCATACTGGAGGTCCCAGGGACTTCTTGCTGTCCAGTTCTAAGCCGGCTTAAGCACTTCGGTGTAGACTTGAGAAGATATGTGATCCCCGTCCTGCACTGGTATCCGGGATCATTGCATTTTCTGAGGCCATAATAATTTCAATTATTTAATGAACATGAAAATTGGAACTTGGAATGTTACGACGTTAAAAAATGACCATCGTATCGACATTTTTACTGACGAATTCAGACGATTCGAACTGGAATTATTAGGAATTTCAGAAACTCATATCCCAGGGGTAGGAAGCCTGAAATTAGGTTATAAAGAATTTATTTACTCAGGCAGAAAGGATGGGGTACATAGACAGGGAGTTGGGCTCAGGATGAATAAGGAAGCTGCTAAGTCTTGTTTAGGCTGCTAAGGCATCAATAATAGAATACTAATTGCTCATTTTATGATTAGAAAGCTCAGGGTATCAGTTATAATAGTATAGAACCGACTGACAAAGATACTAGTGACTCAGATGAATTTTACTTGCAGTTACAGGAGCAAATAGACTAGGTTCCAGGTAGAAGTATGGTGTTTTTACTAGGAAATTTTAACGCCCAGGTTGGTAGAAATAGGGATAGATGGTATCCCAGCCTAGGTAAATTTGGTGTAGGAAAAGAAAACAGTAATGGATACAAACTTTTGCAATGTTGTAGGTATAACAATCTAGTGTTATACACCAATACGGTGTATAACACAATGTTAAACACCAATACGGTGTTTGGTCATAAAATGGCTCATAAGTTAACATGGTATTCACGTGACGGTAAGACAGCAAACCTTATTGATTATGTTTTAGTAAACCGAAGACTGGCAGGATCAATACAAGATACTAGGGTATATAGGAGTGCTGTAATTGATGTTAAAAGTAAAGATCACCATCTAGTAGTGTCAAGGGTTAATCTAAAGCTGAAATATCGGAAGGGTAACCACCTCCCGGGAAGTTATGATGTTGGTAGACTCCAGGATGAGAATTTAAGAGAAACTTTCCAGGAACCGTTGAATACTAAACTTGAGAGTTTAAAATTTGATAATGTGGAAGAAGGTTGGAATGATTTTAGAAGAATAATTTGTGAAGTTGCTGAAGGCGTATTAGGGAAGAAAGCTAGGAATGCAGCTAAGAATATTAGTGGAAAAACTTTATGGTTAATTGATAGAAGATGGTAATCTTAAGACAAGCGTCTGAATGATTGATCATATGAAAACAAAAGGAATGCAAAAGTAATGGCAAAATCACCGAAATTTGAATTCATAAGGCATGAAGCGGAGGCCATGGATAAAATCACCCAAGATCTGGAAGATACAGATAGACAGCATAATATTAAAATACTGTACTGGCCCGTTAACAAATTGAGAGTTATTAGTCAATCCGGACTTGGCCCAGTTAAAGATAGGAATGGGGTCACAATTAGCGATAAGGAAAAAACTAAAGAGAGATGGGCGGAACATTTTGAGAATTTGCTAAACAAAACAGTCTTGTGACGTCAGCTCTTAAACATGCCCCTTTTCGACAAGAATTCATTTTTGTTTCTATGCGGCCATGCCACACAAAAACCTGTTTCAAACATGCCAAAAAGCGGCTGATCCTGTTTTCGACCGACCCAGAATTTGCTAAACCGAGATAGAGTTGCAGGAAAAAATATAGAGTAAAATGAAAAAGTTTGTGATACCTTGGATGCGAAGGAATATTTGTTTTGTGAGGATGAAATAGCGACAGCACTAAAGGGATTAAAAAGTAATAAGGCTGCAGGTGCTAATAGGGTGGTAAATGAGTTTCTTAAATATGGTGGCTCTGAGGTTAGAAATAAATTACTGAAGATTATAAATATGACTTTTAAAAAAGCGGAAGTACCTAACGATTTTAGCAAAACCTTAATTAAGCCACTTTATTAGAAAGGTGATAAAAGGGAGTGTGGTAATTATCGAGGCATTAGTCTGGTCTCTGTAGATAGTAAATTACTTAGTAATATGATACTTTTTAGACTGAGAGATGCCGTTGACAAAGTTTTAAAAGAAGAACAATGCGGTTTTAGAAACTGGAGAGGATGTTTTGACCATGTTTTTACTTTTTGGCTGGTAATTGAGAAGTGCCAGAGTTGTCAAACACCTTTGGTCCTCAGTTTTATAGACTTTTGGTAAGCGTCTAATTATGTTGATAAAATAAATTCGTCAAATATCTTACCCTGGTAGAGTTTAACAGACAAATACGTTAACGTTATTAGTGCTATGTGTAAGGATAACACTGCGGCAGTTAAGGTAGGAAATGAGGTTAGCAGCTGGTTTTGTATTAAATCAGGGGTTAAGCAGGGTTGTGTTCTATCTCCCTTTGTATGGATTATTTTGATGGACTTTGTTATAAGGAGCACAGTAAAGGCAATGGGAGAACACGTAATCAAATGGGGAGGAAAAAGTCTCCTGGACTTGGATTATGCTGATGATTTAAGCATCCTAGATGAAAGTGTGAACAAAATGAATGAAGTTTTAGAAGTTTTGCAAGTTCAGGGTGCTAGAATTGGTTTGAAAATTAATGTTAGGAAGACTAAGTCACTAAGTCTAGGAATAAGTGAAGATGAAAAGGTGACGTTGGGTAATGGAAAGATTGATCAGGTGGGCAGCTTCACTTACCTTGGTAGTATTATTAGTAAAGATGGTGGGAGCAGTGAAGATGTTAAATATAGAATAGCCAAGGCTCAAGGTGTTTTTTCACAGTTAAATATTGTCTGGAAGAATAGGAAGATAAGTCTTCAAACCAAGATTAGAATATTAGAAGCTACAGTGATGACAGTGGTCAAATATGGCTTTAAAGCGTGGAGGCTCCGAAAAGTGGATGAAGATCTGCTAGATGTTTTCCAGAGAAATTGCTCAAGGATTGTTCTGGGTACCAGGCTGACTGACTGTATTTCAAACAATAGGCTATACGAAAAATGTGGTTCAATCCCACTCTCTAGGGCTATAATGAAAGAAAGGTTGAGATGGCGAGGGCACGTTGTGCGGATGAAGGATGACGGATTGCCGAAGATTGTCCTTTTCGCCCAACCATCTAGGGCTAAACGGAAAGCAGGTCGTCCCCGTCTTGGGTGGGAGAACGTCATAAAGATAGATTTAAAGGAAATGGGAACTTCGTGGGCGGGTGTAAAAAGGGAGGCTTTGAATAGATTGGGGTGGAGGAGGAGCTTGCGTAGCTGTGTTGGCCTCAGGCGGCTTGGTGCTGCGGTGAGTTGTTAGTAGTAGTAGTAGATTCAGGAATAATATTTACAATCTCGAATAATCTTCATAGTAAAATGTTATTTTGAAAACAAAACATATGCACATTTCGAGAAATAGCCGGAAAACCCGAAAAAGTGACTTTGGATCAAAATAAAAAATCAGTGGAATCTTTGGGGGGACAAGGGGCGGGGGGTTGTTACCCCCCAAATAATTTCAAAAAAAATGTAATTCATTAAGTAGCTTTAAGATTGTTTCTCGTTTCAATCGTCAAACTTGCTCTTTACTTGGAGCAGATAATATTTTTAATAGATCCATGCTCATTTTTAACACAAGGAAAACGAGAAAAATAGGGGTCCATTACACTTCATAGTATGTTCCACATTAATATTTTTCCAAATATTCTGCCTTTGAAACCTTATCATCAAATGAAAGTTTGAGCCAAGTTAATTGCAAAATTGAAAAATGTTCTACGCTTCCTGTTTTGCCACGCTATCTCAGGTAATTTTTTTTCCCTGGTATTTAAGATGCTTGTACTTTCTAAAATCTATGAGTTCCAGATTAGATTCTCTTGTTTTAAAACTTTCAAGAGTGGGAATGAATGCACCCTCCACATCTGTAAATAGGACAGTAATGGAATCATTAAAGGATAAGAAGGTAGATATACGTGAACACAATTTTCTGAAAGAAATCATTGAAAAAGAAATGAAGACATAGTGCTTTTTATAATGATGTTCGTACTAAAACTAGATTGGTCAAATCAGTTGTAGTCGGTCATGGAATTTGGCAGTGGGAGACCCGCTCCACAAATTATTTAATTGTCTTAATTTCTATTTTCAGTATTTATTTGAAACTCCGGTTCTCTTATTTGTCGTATAACTGCACTGATAACGTCCTATTCCTTTCGCTTTGGATTCATATACTAAGCCACAAATGTAGGACTGCCTCACAAAGACCTAAATATAACTTTCTATACAGGAAAGGGTACATCAGAGGCAACACTATAGCGTTTCCTATAGTAAAGGCCACCAGGCTCCAATATTTTATTATTATTTTTTCTCCAGAAGAATTTCATATGGAAGGTGTGGCTTCCCCCCACACCTACTTTTCCCCAAATGCTTCCGATTGAAATTTTGAGATAATCATTTTCTTCAGAATAGTCCAAAGGAGCAGGTTCATTTGATTGGAAATTGAAAATTTTAGCTCCCTTTCCAAGAGTCAAAAGTAATCAGAGGGTAACTAGCCCCCCAACGCCCTCTTCCCCAAATGTGCCCGATGAAAATTTGGAGATAATCATTTTCTTCAGAATAGACCAAAGATAAAATAAAAATCTGGGGTCGATTAGACCCCTTGAGGTCGATGCAACCTGGGGGCGAGGGTAGTAAGTTAAGCCCCAGGGGCATATAAGGTATTTTATGGATGAGGTGGTCGTATAAACTTTTACGCTCAAAAGGGGCTCACTAAAATGTACAATTACTCACTGAAACTCGATAATTCACTCATCCGATCACTCACACTCATTCCCTCCCTCACTCAAACTCACTCACACTCACATCCAGGTGAACGAAGAAGTCGTATGAATTTCGGAGGGATCTTATTCAATTTGAAATCGGATATTCTAGTCTCCTTTCAAGAGCAAAGAATTATCGGAGTGAAATTAGCTCCTCATATGCCCTCTTTTCTCAAATGCTGGTCAAAGTTTTGAGATAGCCATTTCCATTTTCTTCACAATAGTCCAAAGATCCAATAACAAGACTCCAGAGTCAACACAACCCTCCATAGCCCAGGGAAAAGCGTTGTAAGTTATACCTCGGGGGTATATAAGGTTCTTATGGTCGGTGTGGTCTTATAAACTATCGCACTCACAGGAGGGCTCACAAACATGTACAATTACTCCCTCACACTTGATAACTCACCCAATCACTAACTCACGCTCACTCACTCGCTCACTCACACTCACTGACTCATTTCCTAACTCAAACTCGCTCACTCACTCCCTCAAGTGTTGAAAGAGTGAGAACACTTGTCCCTCAAGGGGCAAGTGTTGTAAAGTAAAGCCCTGGGGGCATGTAATGTTTTATAGAAGGAGTGGTCTTGTAAGTTTCAAAGAAGGCTCATTTGATTGGATATTGCAAGTTTTAATGCCCTTTTAAGATTCAAAATTGCCTGGAAGGAAAATAGCCCCCCCTCCCTCCCTCTTTTTTCCGAATGTATCAGAACAAAATTTTGAGATAGCAATTTTGTTCAAAATAGTCCAAAGATCAGATAAATAAGACTCCAGGATAAACATGACTCCCCCCCTCCCAAGAGCTCGGGGGCAAGTGTTGTAAGTTATGCCTTTGGGGCATATAACGTTTTTATGGATGAGGTGGTCATATACAATTTAAAGGAGGCTCATTTGATTGGAACTTGAATGTTTGACTCTGTTTTTAAGACTCAAAAGGAGTTGAAAGGCACCTAGCCCCGTGCCCCCCCCCCCTACACCCTCATTTCGCCAAATGCATCCAATCAAAAGTTTGAAATAGCTATTTTTGTTCAAAATAGTCCAAATATCATATAATAATGCCTCTGGGGTTGATACAGGTACCGAAGACTGGACAGGGATGGTAAGTTATGCCCCAGGGGCATATAAGATTTTTATGGAAGGGGATTTCATATAAACTTTGGAGGGGGCTCATTTGATTGGAAATCGGATGTTCTTATTTCCTTTTTAAGATTCAAAAGTGATTGGAGGGAAACTACCACCCCCCCCCCATACACCCACACAAACAAACGCACTCATACCTTCTTTTCCCCAAATGCATCTGATCGACATTTCGTAATAGCCCGACATTTTAAGTTTTAATAAATTGATTTTAATAAAAGCATTTAAAAATGCAACAACCCACATTATAAGTGGGTTCTAGATAAAAAGTTTTAAACTGGCCATTAAAGTAAGAGCTGACGGAATGGCGGGGGAGATACGGGATATTTGTAATACCACTTCCTTGCTTTAAAACAGTACGCGTGGTCGGGACATAAAATATGTGTGTGTGTGTGTGTGTGTGTGTGTGTGTGTGTGTGTGTGTGTGTGTGTGTATATATATATATATATATATATATATATATATATATATATATATATATATATATATATATATATATATATATATATATATATATATATATATATATATATATATATATATATATATATATATATATATATGAATAAATATATATATAAATATATATATATATATATATATATATATATATATATATATATATATATATATATATATATATATATATATATATATATATATATATATATATATATATATATATATATATATATATATATATATATATATATATATATATATATATATATATATATATATATATATATATATATATATATATATATATATATATATATATATATATATATATATATATATATATATATATATATATATATATATACCGGTTTTGAGATAACGTGGGCTCTCTCTCTAAAATACTTTGTATGACCTCTGGATTTTTGGATCGTGTTGGTAACTGTTAAGTGTATATGATTTAATTATTATTTGTATTAGATGATCGTGCCTTACTTGTCTACTTGCCTCCTTTAATGCATAATCAAAGTTATTGTACTATAGCAAACCTCCGTACAAAGTTAGTTTAGTCTCTCAAATAACCCCAATCGGTACAACCAAGATAATTGGTCCGGCCAAGCCAAAGTTTACCCACCTTAGGGCCGTAGTTATACCCCCTATAAAATGCGTAATAAGGTACCAGACCAACCTACGTTAAACCAGCTAATGACAGCAGGGTGACAACCATAACCTTACTATACAACAACCATAAACTTATTTTTCTACAGCTTAAACGAAGTTTACAACAGCTGGTGGCAGCAAAGGGATCCCACACATGACACTAGTACTATAACTACCTGACATTTTAAGTTTTAATAAATTGATTTGAATAACAGCATTTAAAAATGCAACGACGCAAATTGTAAGAGGGTTCTAGACAAAAAGTTTTGAAATTGACCACTAACTAAGAGCTGATGAAATGAGGCACGGAAAATGTTTAATACCACTTCCTTGTTTTAAAACAGGACGTGTGGTCGGGGTGTAAAATACATATGTGCCAGTTTTGGAATAACGTGGGCTCTCTGTTGAAATTAATTTGTATGACCTCTGGATTTTGGATCGTTTTGGGAACTGTGAGTGTATATAATTGAATTATTTTTTGCATTAGATGATCGTGCCTTACTTGTCTATTTGTCTCCTTTAATACACAATAAACCTTATTTCACTATACCAAACCTCTCTATAATGTTTAATCTCTTGATTAACCCCAGTAGGTAGGCCCAAGATAATTAGTCAGGCCAAGGCCTAAGGCACGCTACCAAAGTTTACCCACCTTAGGGCCCTAATTATACCCCTTATAAAGGGCGTAGTAAGGTACCAGCCCAAACCTACGCTATGCCAGCTGGCAATAGCTGGGTGGTAACAATAACCTTACTTTACAACAACCATAAACTTATTTTAATACAGCTTAAACGCACTTTACAACAATTTTGAGATAGCCATTTTGTCCAAAATTGTCCACAGGTCAAATAAAATGTGTCCGGGCTTGGCAAAACGCTCCTGAACCTGGGGTAAGTTGTAACTTATGATCCGGGGGAATACAAGGTATTTATGCAAGAGTGGATGTATAAACTTTTCAGGGGGCTCATCTAATATAATGTTGAAAGTCAAATATAATAAGAGTCAAATATAATTGGAGAATAACTAGCTTTCCCAACGCCCTCTTCTCCCCATATGCATATAAGCGGAATTTTGAGATAGCTATTTTGTTCAAAATAGTCTAAAGATCATATATCAATGCCTATGGGGTAAAAAAATTTCGATATAGTCATTTGGTTCAAAATAGTTCATATGTCCAATTTCTATGGTTCTAGGTTTGATAGCCCTTCCCCAGCACACGGGACAAAGTCTGGAAGTTGTGCAAGTTGTCAATTGTTAATATATAAGGTTTTTTCTGGGAAGGGTGATTGTATTCATTTTGGAAACAGCCATTTTGTTCAAAATAGTCCAAAGGTCAAATAA
Source organism: Artemia sp. Qi Xiang Cuo (assembly GCF_049724085.1). Lineage (NCBI taxonomy): Eukaryota > Metazoa > Arthropoda > Branchiopoda > Anostraca > Artemiidae > Artemia > Artemia sp. Qi Xiang Cuo. The sequence continues at coordinate 72,415,529 of NC_142794.1, read as the reverse complement.
ATATTCTTCAGGGTTGAAATCCCCCCAGCCCCAGAAGTAAAGATTCTAAGCTATGCAAGTCACTTATTTTTACTTTGATTAATTTAAAAAATTTTTTCCACAAAATAAGTTTTTCAAAGAAGATTTTCAATCGAATAAACCGTTTTTGAAGTTCCCACGACAACTCCTTCGATACAAAGTACCCTTGTCTAAACAACAACAACAACAACAAAAATAATACATTATACCCACTTCGATTTTTACTACAAAAATGTCAAGCCTTCCAATCACTTTCGACTATTAAAAAGGGCACTAGACCTTTTGATTTCCAATTGAATAGGCCCTTTTTGAAACGACAACGCTTTCTATAAGCACCTTATATTCCCCCAGGGTAAAAAATACAACCCTTACCTTAAGGTCTGTTAGGGTGGTTGTCATCCTCTAAGACCGAATTTCCAGAACTTTCAACTACGTTAAACAGCATGGTTATCTTAAATTTTGATTGGATGTGTTTGGGTGGGCGTGAGAAGGGCGGTAGTCCCTCCCCAATCATTTTCAACTATCAAAAATGGCCCTAGCCCTTTCAATTTCCAATCAAATGAGCTCTTTTGAAATTTCTACCACAAAACTTTCAATAAAAATCTTATATGCCCCCAGGGCATAACTTACAACCCTTGTCCTGAGTGCTGGGGGGTTGTCATTCTCAAAGACCTACTTTCCTGAACTTTCTACTACGTTGAACAAAATGGCTATCTGAAAATTTTCATTGGATATGTTTTGAGGAATAGTGGGCGTGAGAGGGGGGTTAGTTACCCTCCAATCAATTTTGACTATTACAAAGGGCACTAGCCCTCTCAATTTTGAACTGAATGAGCCCCTTTTGAAGTTTTATGACAACACTATCTATAAAATACTGATATACCCCCTGGGCAGAACTTATCTTTGCCCTTTGCCCTTGGGCAAAGGGCAAAGAACTTACCTTTGCCCTTGGGGCTCTGGGGGGTTTGTCATCCTTTAAATACACAATTTTCAGAGCTTTCAACTACGTTGAACATTTGGCTACTTCTAAACTTTGTTTGATCTTTTTGGGGGAAATGGTGGGCGTAAGAGGGGGGTTAATTACTCTCCATTCACTTTCAACTACTAAGAAAGGCAATTTCAATTTCCAATCAAATGAGCCCTTTTTGAAATTTCTATTACAACTTTCTATATAGACATTATATGCCCCCTGGGCGTAACTTATAACCCTTGCACTGAGGGCTCTGAGGGGGTTATCATCCTAAAAGACCTAATGTCAAGAACGTTCAACTACGTTGAAAATAATTGGATATCTCGAAATTTTGATTGGATGTGTTTTGGAAAATGGTGGGCGTGAGAGGGGCGTTAGTCGCTATCCAATCACTTTCAACTATTAAAAAAGGCACTAGCCCTTTCAATTTCCTATTGAATGAGCCCCTTTGAAGTTTATATGACAAAGCTTTCAATAAAAACTTTATATGCCGCAGGGTATAACTTACATCCCTTGCCCTGAGGGCTGTGGGGGGAGGAGTTGTCATCCTTAAAGACCTATTTTCTAAAACTTTCAGCTACGTTGAATAAAATGGCTATCTAAAAATTTGATTGGATGTGTTTTGGGAAAAGGTGGATGGAGAGGGGGGTTAGTTGCCCTCAATTTACTTTTGACTATTAAAAAGGGTACTATTCCTTTGAATTTCAAATCGAATGAGCACTTTTGCAAGTTTCTACGACAACTATTTCAATAAAAACCTTATATATCCTCAGGGCATAACTTATAATCCTTACCCTGAGGGTTGTGGGAGAGTGTCCTCCTCAAAAATATATTCTCTATCTTAAAATCAACTACGCTTAACAAAATGGCTATTTCAAAATTTTTATTGGATGTGTTTGGGGGAGTGATAGGCGTGGGAGGGGCTAGTTGCCCTCCAATCACTTTTGACTATTAAAACGGGCACTAGAACTCTCAATGTTCAATCGAATGAGCCCCTTTTGAAGTTTCTACGACGACCCCTTCCATATGAAATGCCCTGCTCTAAAGGAAAAAATAATAAATAGTACACTTTGCCAAGATCGCTCTTATATGCCCTCGGAGTATAACTTAAAACCCTTGTCCCGAGGGCTTTGGGGGAGCGTCCTCCTCAAAAATATTTTTTCTTTCTGGAAATCAACAACGCTGAAAAAAATAGCTATCTCAAAATTTTTATTGGATGTGTTCGGGGGAATGATGGGTGCAAGGGGGGGGTTAGTTTCCCTCCAATCACTTTCGACTATTAAAAAGGGCACTAGCCACTCCAATTTCCAATTGAACGAGCCCTTTTTGGAGTTTCTACGACAACTCCTTCGATACGAAGTTCCCAGGTGGAGAAAACAAAACACATTGTGTCCACATCGTTCTTTACCTAGGCGCGCTGCATATGATAATTTATTGCTTTGATGTTTTGTTTACCTTGATACTTAGTTATTTTGATATTGTTACACAAAATCAACAAAGTTGATTTTGAAAAGGGTAATGGTGAAAAGATCTAAAGTTTTGCAATCAAAAACGAACAGAAATTAATTTTTACAAAAACTTTCCGAAAAATAATTTTTTCAAAGAAAAATGAAGGCCGTATTAAACTTAAGATCAGCGGACAGAAAAACCTTCAGTAATTCAAACTCGAAACGACAATATTATTATTAAAGAATAAATGAAACCCAAAACGAGTATACATTAAATAAACAATCATCAAAAATAAGCATACAACAGGCACTAACATAAATGAATAAATAACTCTTAGAACGAGTAAAACTTATACTGAATATGCAAATAATGCTTAAAACGAATAAAAATCTTTTGCTATTAAAGCATAAATGAAATCCAAAATAAACACAAATTAAAAAAGCAATCATAACAAAAAAAACATACAACAAATATTAATATAAGTGAATAAATAAATTTAAAAAAAAGAAGTAAAACATAAATTTGAACATGCAAATCAAGCTTGAAACGAACAAAAATCTCTACAAACAAGAGTTTGGGTACTGCCTCCTTCCCCTACTGTAAAAGTCTAAGACCTACCGCGCTTTGGCGCTTCATTAAAAACGAATTATGCTACAAAGATTTTCTTTTGTACTTATTACAACATTGAAAAAAAACTGCAGTAAAATAAAATCTTGAACTGATAAGCTGTCAGCAATTAATATCAATATACATCAGATATTCAGTTTGATTTTATTGGTTCTTTTCAAGACTGTTCAAGACAATCTAAAGTTTCCACTACAAATAAGAGTTTTGCTACTGCCGCATTCCCTAACTGTGAAAGTCTAAAGCCTACTTTGTCATTGGCCCTTTACTGAAAGTTAATTATATTACAAATATTTTTTATGGAAGTTATCACGACATTGAACACAAAAATGAAAAATAAAGTGGAACAAAATCTTGAACTAATGAGATGTCAGCAATTGATATAATTATATATATCAAATATTCAGTTTAATTTCGTTAGTGCTTCTTTATTAATTTATTATTATTAGTGCTTTATTAGTACTATATGCTTTCAGTGAAGCACCAATGACGCACTAGGTTTTAGACTTATACATTTAGGGGAGAGAGGCAGCACCCAAACTTTTATTTGTAGTCATTTTTGTTTGTTTTAAGCTTGATTTGCATACTCAATTTCATTTTTACTAATTTCTGTTCTTTTTCTGTGTTCTTTAATAGTGAAAGATTTTTGTTTGTTTTCAGCTGGATTTGTGTATTCAATTTAAGTTATACACATTCTAAGAGGAATTTTTTCATTTATATTAGTACCTGTTGTATATTTGTTTTTTATGATTGTTTATTTAATTCCTGTTGGTGTTTTATTTATTCTTTAATAGCAATTTCTGGTCATTTCGACTTAGAAGTATTATAGGTTCTTATATCTGCTGATCTTAAGTTTAATATGCCCTTTACTTTTCTTTAAAAAATTTCTTTTTCGGAAAGATTCTGTTTATTTGTTTTATTTTAAAAAAACATGGAGTCAAGCAATCTATCCAATTCAACTTATAAGCCCTTTAAGCTGAGACATCATTTTAGTGATGCATTTCCTGAAAGAAATATATTTAATTTTCCTTATTCAAAATAGAGAAAAAAGAAAATCACAAATCATTATAGCGAATGCACGAATGACCTCACGATGATAGTCTGGGTGTAAGAGGTTGGAGCTGTTCTGGTGCAGTGAGATGGTTTGAGGTCTCCGTTCCGTCATAAGTTCCTATCTCCGTCCCTATCCCTGACAGGGAAATCCTACTTGCGTGGTCTCATAGTGGCATCAGAGTAAATCTTTCACGAGTTCTTCTAGCCAAAACTGTGACTGCTAACAGCGCTGTAGAGTGATCTTAAGAAGTGGTGCCCCTCGGGGAAATTGTGGCCTAGTAAACAATATAGCATTTGCACCCGATTCTGATTATTCAATAATTTTTCTGAGTTTGGTCTGTTTTGGTGGGCTTTTTCGGGCTGAAAAACTCTTCCTAGCTATGTTATCTGTTATACGTTGCCTTCCCGTAATAGCATAATAATTCTAGTCATGAAAAAATGTTACGACGTTAAAAAAAACTATCCTATCAACATTTTGACCAAAAAATTCAGATGCGTACAACTGGATGCATTAGATGTTTCAGAAACTCATATCCCAGGGGCAGGAAACATGAAATTAGGTGATATAAAGTTTATTTTTTCAGGAAGGAAGGATGGGGTACATCGGCAGGAAGTAGGGCTCATGATGAATAAGGAAGCTGGAAAGCTTTTAGGTTGGGATGGTATTAATAATAGAAATCTAGTCACTCGTATTACGACTAAGAACTCCAAGGTATGTGTCATAATAGTATATGCCCCTATAGAACTGACTGATGGAGATAGTAGTGACTCAGATGAATTTTACTTACATTTACAAGAAACAATAGATAAGTAACCAGGGAGAAATATAGTATTTTATTAGGGGATTTTAATCCTCAATTCAGTAGAAATAGGGATAGATGGGATCATAGACTAAGAAAATTTAATATAAAAAAAAGGTTGCACACTGCTGCAATCTTGTATATAAAAATCTAGTCATAACTAATACAGTGTTTGGTCATCAAATGCCCCATAAGTTAACATGGCATTCACAAGATAGTAAGACAGCTAATCTTATTGATTATTTTATTGTAAACCAGAGACTGGCAGGCTCGATATAAGAAACTAGGATATAAAGGAGTGGTGTTATTAATCCTAACAGTGCAGGTCACCATCTCGTAATGACCAGGGTTGATTTAAAGCTGAAATTTTAAAAGGGTAACAATCTTCAGGGAAGTTATGATGCCGGTAGGCTCCAGGACGAAAATTGAAGAGAAAATTTCCAGGAACAGTTGAATGCTAAACTGGAAACTTTAAAATTTGGGAATGTAAAGAATCGATGGAAAAATTTTAGGAAAATAGTTTGTGAAGCCGCTGGTTGTTTCTTGGGGAAGAAAGTTAGAAACACAGCTTGGAATATTAGTAAAAATACTTTATTTTTACCAGAGAGGAGGAGGGGCTTTTACAAAAATTATTTAAGTGATAAATCAAATGATAATAAGAGGAATATAAAGAAAGTGGAGCGAGTGATAAAATATAAATTAAGGAGGTGTGAGGGGGCCATGGTTTAAATTAATGAAAATCTGGAAGATTCAGCCAGACGGCGCAATAGTAAATTGTACAGGATGTTAATAATTGAGATGGAACAGTCAATCTGGATTTGTCCCACTTAAAGATAGGTACGGGGCCACAATTAGTGATAAGGATAGAGTTAAAAGAGATAAGAGGAACATTTTGAGAATGTTAAAAAGTGTGATAGAGTTATAGGAAAACATAGAAAAGAATGAAAAAGCTTATGACTTTTTGGGTGTGAAAGAAGATTTATTTTTTGAGGAAGAACTAATGACAGTCAAACAGTACGTGGTAACAAACTGAAAGTAAGGGGTGATGAGGCTCAACAGTATCCGAAACACTAAATTTTGATATCAGTAGATATATCAGATGAATCGACTTATTATATTGATTCCAAATATAAATGATTCATTCAGTTTAGTGCTATCCATCATAAGTTACGCGTCTAGAAAAGTTGTCTAATTTTTAAAAATGGAAGAACCCTTTTGTAAAAGTTTCCTACTCCCGGTCTTATGCTGAGCGGTCTTAAAATTTTAAATTTTGATTGGAATTGTTATGAAAATAATGGGCCAAAAAGGGGATTGATTGCCCTCCAAGCACCTTTGACTCTTTAAACCGGCACAAGAACTTTTAATTTCCAATCAAATTAGCTCCTTTAAAATATCAATGATATTACTAGGGATGATAGAGCAGCGCTGCATATGATAATGCTTATTTGTCCTTTGAATACCTGCATGCATATAGTTTTTCTGTTTAATTGAAACTCCTCCTGAACATTCCCTAAGAGTTTCAACTTAATGTCCTTAGTGTCATTAGTTACAGTAACTGTAAAAGTTGTATTAAAAGTATACACATTATGTCTTCTGGCTACTTTGGAATCCGCCAAAACTTAACCTGAAAGCATCAGTAGATATAGTAGTAGCAGTAGAATTAATAGTAGTAGTCATAGCTTTAGCAGTAGTAGTAGTAGTAGCAGTAATAATAATAGTAGCAGTAGCAGCATTTGTGGGAGTACAAGCAGTAGTATTATTATGCAAATATTGGTTTTGGTTTCAAGTTCAATCATTTTATTATTAACATATACATGTATATAATTGACATAGGCCCTTTAAACATCCTTCACAACAAGCCTTGTGAGTTTTAATTGCACACACAAAACTGTTCCTAAGATTTGGCTGATGTGCTCTTTTGACAACCTGCATACAGATGGCATGCTTTGATTGAGCTTACCCTCCCCCTTAAGAATTCTCTAGAAATTTACCTTTATACCCTTATTTATACTTGTAATAGTAGTTACAGTAGTAGAGTCAGTACGTAACCTAATACAACTATTCATTCATATGACATTGTCTATATATCCTTTTGGTAACCTGTATATTCATATACTTCAAGATAATTCCATCTTAATGCTCTTAGCCTTACAATTAGACGCAATGGAAGTAGCAGTTAGAGCAATAATAGTAGTAGAACTAGTAAATGTAGCAGTAGTAATAGTATTAGTAGTAGTGTGCACATGTTGCCTTTTCGCCAACTGATATCTCACTTTAAGCATTCTCTGAGAGTTCCAACTCAATACTCAAACCCATTCTTAAGGTACTCTCTTTTGACAATCTAAATACGCATAGTGTCATTGGTTATTTCAAATTTGCCATCAATATTCTCTCAAATTTTACCTTCATAGACTAAATATAAATAGTATTAGTATCAAAGTAGTTACGGTGATAATAGGAGAAGTGGTTGTAGTTGTATTAGTAGCCGTAGTAACAGTAGTAGCACCAGTATTAATAGCGATAGTAGCAAGTACATCTTGCCTTTGTGTCAACTGAACATCCCTTTCATGATGCACTGGAAGTTTCACAATGACACGGTAAGCCGTTCCAAAAATATTGCTGATTTTCGCTTTTGACCCCCCTTTGACGTCTTTTTCATCTTTATACTCTAAGCCTTACAAGTTGTTGCAATTGAAGTAGTAGTTGGAGTAGTTTAGTAACAGCAGCAGTATTATTAAAATTAGCAGTGGTAGTATTGTTAGTAGTGACATGCATATATTATCTTTTTGTCAATTGATTTTACCCTTTGAGTATTCTCTAGAAGTTCCCACTTAATACCCAAATCCATTCTTGAGATATGTCCTTTTGATAATCTGCATGATTATCGTGTGTTTTGATTTAGTTCAAATTCCCCCAGGAAGTTCTGTAAAATTTTCACCTTCATATCAGTAGCCTCAATTGTACTAGTACCATAGAAGTAGTGGTAGTAGTAGGAGCAGCAGTAGGAGTAATAGTGTATTATTATAAGCAGTAGTAACAGTAGTATCAGCAGTATTAATAGAAGTAGTAAGCAGGTATATTTGGCTTTTTGGTAAACTGAACATCCCTCTCATGATGCCCCTGAAACTTCCACTTGATATCATAGGCCGTTCCAAAAATATTGCTGATACGCCCGTTTCAGCAATCTGTATGCCCATAGTATGTTTTGATTTTTTTTTGTCCTAAAGACTTTTTTTTAGATAGTTTGGACATCCAAAGAAAATTGTGAAAGTTCCAAACAAATTTTTATTAGAGGGTAATTTTTTTTCAAAGTTGTAGCACAAACTTTACATTTTTCAAAGTTACAAAAAAAAGATAAATAACCGTTTGTTCAAAATATATACTTAAAAAAAAATATCAAATAACTAAAAATTTAAAAGAGGAAAAATTGCTTAATAAGGGGTTCAAAAGATTAAAAGAGATTAAAGAGGGTAAAAGGGGTTAAATAGATTCCAGAGTTGAAAGGGTTAAAAAGATTAAAGAAAACTTTAAAACCACCCTCCCTTGCCCTGATAGATTTGGTAAACTTCCTTAGTCATTTCTACTGTTACGTGGAAGACTCTTGTGCCATATGTCAGTTTTCTTAGTGTTCAGCAGCGTGCTACCACTCATTTATATAATTAATAAAAAGGTTCAACACAGTTTCTAAAACCAAAGAAATCTTTTTCTAAGCTTTAATATCATTACAGTTTGTCCAATCTTCAGAACACTCAATACTTATGTACTATCAATAAATAAAGAAAATATTCGATTGACAAGATAATAGTCTGTTATAAAGAATATACGACTGGTTTTTGAACAACTTTCCAGAAAAAGTTATGCATTACTAATTATTCACGTTATCCCATGCAATCTCATATGACAAAATAAATATGCAAAACTCTATTATGTGAACCAGAAATATGTTATTGAACTGAAAAGATATGTGTGTCATAACTATAGACAGCACACTGGTCATGTATAATGGCAGAAGATCCATCAATAACCTATACCAAAAACGACTGTTTCATTTTTATGTTTTATATTTTTGGTTCTGGGGGGGGGGATTGATACCTTAAAACAAGTTTATCCCCTAAATCCTTCTGTATATTCTATCAACTTTTGTTTTCATAGCGTAGCAATTTTAGCAAATAATGGCCCCACCGGTACCCTGTATAGACGATATCATTGCCATCTACATCAAAGGGAGAGTTAAAATTAGTTCTTCCACAAATGCCTACGGTCATTAAGTTCTCATTAAATTCACCAGCTCTTTGTAGCCTCCAGACTTATACTCCATGATCTTTCAGGCTTAAGTTTATGGGCCATGCTCAGGAGAGGCTCTATTGCTGAGCCTCTTTCACATGAACAGAAAAAACGATCATTCACTTTTTGGCTTTAAAAACTTTAATTAATTACCCTTTTCTATAGCCCCTTTGTCTTGGAAGAAATTTTGATCCTATAATCTGGAATAGAAAATCAGGTCGATTCTAGATTTTTATACTGGATTTATAAACTTAAAATCGCAAGAAAAGCTTCTATGATAAGGACTGGCCAATGGTTTGATTGATGTGCACCAAATGAATTAAGGAGGGTGTTCGTTCCACTTTCCTTACAAATGAAAGGATAAGAAAAACGAGCTCTTCTGGAAAAGCATGGGAGCTCTCCGTTCGGCTTGAAATCCATCGGGCCAGTGCTTTGGGATGGGATGCGAGAGTGATAATTTTCAGAGATTTACGTCTTTTATTTGTTAAATCCACAAGAAACTTGCATGACTGGTAATTTGAGCAAAAGTAATAGAGTTAAGAAAGGCTTACTTCTCAAACTGAACTACCTTCCACAAGAAAGTACCCAGATTCGTTTCAAATTCTATAAGCAGCTAATTACAGCTAAGGAAAATAACCCACAAACATTTTTAGATCACTAGACCATTAATATTTACAGTCAACATACTTACGAGTTTCGAGGCTTAAAAGTCCTATGACTTTCACTCAATCATGGAAATTGACTTGTAAGTAATAATCGTAAAGTCTATTTATTTCAAGCTGTGTGCTAATCATCGAATTCTATTTATTTCCGATAATTTCAAGGGCAGAGAGATTGTTCTCTATGTGATTGGCTACACAATGATTTTCCGGTAATACAGCACAGTCATATACTTTCAGACTTATTAGTAAAGTGCTTATGCTGCAATCTTGGAGGTAGAAAAAAATTCACACCATGAAATATATTGAAAAAAGCATTGGTCTTTTTCATTTTGAAGCTAAATAGCCTTGTCTTAGCTTAAACATGTTTTATCTGAGGCATCAGACTAATACTACCTCCATAAATAACTCCTTCTATGTTCCCCTTTCTGTAGCCCAACTGATTCAGGTTAGGATTGGATTTAAAGCTACACTGGTGATACAGGTGAAGGTGGTAATAGCCTGAGTAATGAGACTTGAAAGTCTGTCCCCGGACTGTAGAAGAAATCCGACAACAGACTCATAGCAGAGAAAAGGCACAACTCTATGAACTTCACACCCGAGCAAGATGAAGGTAAACACCATCCAAATGCTCCTATTTATCGGTTGATCGACAAGCTAAGAGCCTGTTACCACAAAAGGTGTTTGTTAAACAATCAACATCTAATTGTGTCAGACGTTGAACTCATCCTACAATGACAATTAATGCACGTCCCAGAACACAATTTTTGACTGCTAGAGATACTTTTACATTTTGACTTGGTTTCTGGAATATTAAGATCCCCAACCACGTCGTCTGCCTAGTAGATTGGACGAATCAGCTAGAACTTAGGAGAAATACAAAATCGACCGAAGTGCCTTATTGATTGAGAGCCTGTGACTCTGGGAGTGACCAGATCCCACAAGCCCGCTTTGTCACCACCAAACCAAACTTACTGTTATAACGTTTTATCCACAAAGAACACCTGAAAACACAGTAATACTACCTAACTAATTATATGGAAGCTCCCAAATAAAAAGTAAAAAATACTGTGAAGATTGATTGTGGTAGACAGTCAAATTGATTTCTTAAATTGGGCAATCATAAGCTATTTACATGTTGCTGCAATTTTATAAAAATTGTGTTAACCAAAAATAAAGTTAGTGTGCAGTCTTTTCTCTGTAAGTAACGTTGTTTTTCACATGGGTTTCAACAAAGCAAACTTACTTCCACTCATTCGAAATTTTTAGACTTTGCAAAGACTTTTTAAGAAAGACTTTGCAAAGCCACTTTGATACAATGACTTCAGTATTTATTTATTCCATTCCTAACATTCGTTTTTCATATTCTATGAAAAAGAAGACCCGAGAAGCAATTTCTTTTTTAAATTTGCTTATCACAACGGAAAATACATTTGTAAATACCAACAGAAATGATTACCACGGTAAAATATTATATTCACATGGTAACAACGGTCTCACACAAAATACTTACTCAATTTTGAAGCAGACATTTAGTTCCTATTGATTTCATTACAATTTCATGATAGCGCTTTAAAATGATTACACTACAGGCAGGTCTCCGGTGACCCCAAGCAATTTCTTATTGATAATGATCTACATTCCAATCATCCTCCCATATGCTCCATATGCAAGGTTAATTTTAGTGTAGGCGTACTTGACTTATGTTTTAACTGGGTAATGGTATAATAACAGGTGTTTTTGCGTTGTTAATTTTTTTGTTTATTTTTATATTGCATACATTTCTATTGAATAACGATAAAACAGCTGGTTTTCTCCCATTGCAAAATTTTTCATAAACTGCAAAACAAAATATGTGTAAAAACATATTTATACAATAGTGTAAATATATCAATGCAAAAATTAAGCCTATAACAAATTATACTGGATTTGCCTTTGTTATAACTTTCTCTCCCTTCCTTCTCCCGATAAATTTGTCCGTCGTCCATAATCCTTATGTTTTGGACTCTTTTATTAGAAGTAATATAGCCGTCTTTCCTTTCTTAAATGCATCTTTTAGGTTTTAAAGCTCTTTGAAAGACCCATACTTTCTACTGTATATTAGAGCCCTTTGCTTTGTTCACTTCTTCACGTCATCAGTAGTAGTGTAAATAGCACCATCTGCTTTCTCTTTACTAGGGTTTAATACAAAAGATACTTGTTAACCTTTTGACATAAATATACATCATTTGTCTTTCGCGAAGTCTGCTTAAAAAGGTCGGATTTTTTTTTCTTGGCACTGAGGACGACTTGGTGGAGGTCCTTGTCGAAATATTTGCTTATTTTCTCTTCATGTTGATCCGCTGACTGACACTACCATCCTTTTTCTTTGTTTTTCTTTGTTTCATACGTTACCGTTTTGAAGTTCTTCTTGCTAGAATAATTTGTTAATTTTTAAACATTAAAAAATTCAAATTATTGAACCACGTTACTGAATGTAAAATAACTTCATAATATGTGTACAACTTTTTTTCTTTACTAAGAACTTGGCTGGGACATGGGTTGAAAAGAGGGGGAATGCATAGAGCTTAGTAAATTATTCTTCGAGTTAGGTGCACTGAATGAATTTTCTCTCCTCCTTGATGTAAAATATGTTATGCACAAAATTTAGCAGTTATAGTAATATATGCCCCTGTGGAGCGGACAGACGGAGATACTAGTGACTCAGATGAATTTTACTTACAGATACAGGAGCAAATAGACAGGGTCCCAGGTAGAAATTTGATTTTTTACTGGGAGATTTTAACGCTCGGGTTGGTAGAAATAGGGATAGATGGTATCCTAGCCTAGGTAAATTTGGTGTAGGAAAAGAAAACAGTAATGGATCCAGACTTTTGCAATTTTGTAGGTACAAAAATCTAGCTATAACCAATACTGTGTTTGGTCATAAAATGGCTCCTAAGTTAACATGATATTCACGTGATGGTATGACTGCAAACCTTATTGATTATGTTACTGTAAACCAAAGACTAGAAGGATCAATACAAGATACTAGGGTATATAGGAGAGACGTTATTGATGTTAAAAGTAAAGATTACCATCTAGTAGTGGCAAGGGTTAATTTAAAGCTGAAATATCGGAAGGATAACTACCTCCTGGGAAGTTATGATGTTGGTACACTCCAGGATAAGAATTTGAGAGAAACTTTCCAGGAACAGTTGAATACAAACTTGAGAGTTTAAAATTTGATAGTGTGGAAGATGGTTGGAATGATTTTAGAAAAATAGTTTGTGAAGCTGTTGAAGGTGTCTTAGGGATGAAAGCTAGAACTGCACCTAAGAATATAAGTGAAAAAGCTTTATGTTTGATAGAAAGGAGAAAAGACTTGTACGAGAATTAGTGATAGATCATATGAAAACAAAAGGAATGTAATGAAATTGGAGAGAGAATTAAAATATGAACTAGGGAGGTATGAAGTGGAAGCCATGGATAAAATTGCTGAGGATCGGGTAGATACAGCTAGACAGCATAATAATAAAATAATGCACTGGCATGTTAACAAATTGAGAGGGAGTAGTCAATGCGGACTTGGCCCAGTTAAAGATAGGAATGGGCCGCAATTAGCGACACGGAAAAAACTAAAGAGAGATGGGCTGAACATTTTGAGAATTCGCTTAACCAAGATAGAGTTGAAGGAAGAGATATAGAGGAAAATGAAAAAGTTTGTGATACAGAGGATGTGAAGGAAGATTTGTTTTGTGAGGAGGAATTAGCGACAGTACTAAAAGGACTAAAAAATAATGAGGCTCCTGGTGCTGATAGGATGGTAAATGAGTTTCTTAAATATGGTGTCTCTGAGGTTAGAAATAAGCTACTAAAGACTATGAATATGATATTGGAAAAGGGGAAGTACCTAACGATTTTCGGAAAACCTTAATTAAGCCACATTATAAGAAAGATGATGAATGTGAGTGTGGTAATTAGGTAGTAAATTACTCAGTAATATGATACTTTTTAGACTGAGAGATGCCGTAGACAAAGTTTTAAGAGAAGAACAGGGCGGTATTAGAAAAGGTAGAGGATGTGTCAACCAAATTTTCCCTCTTAGGTTAATAATTGAGAAGTGCCTGAGCATTCAAACATCTTTGGTCCTTAGTTTTATAGAATATGAGCAAGCGTTCGATACTGTTGATAGAAGGAAGAGCTTTAGTAAAGGTTTTATCCTTGTATGGTATACCAGTGTAAGGTTGCCCCTACTATCAGGGCTGAAATTTGGTAGCGTGTTATAAACTGAGGCGTGTTGGTAAGAATCGGTACTCAGGATTCAGTGACAACTGATATTTATTACAAAATAAGATAAAAAGGAAAATATTCTAATTCTAATTATTTTGAATACTTCTAAACCTCTTCTAGGTCTGATGTCTATGGTCTACTTGTTCAATCCACAAATCTTTACCGAAAAGAAGGGTTTAAGTTCCTTGGACCTTTAATAAGCTTTAACTTTAGCAGGGAATACTCTTAATTGAATATATCTGGACATAAAGGTCTGACAATTCTTAGATTGACTATATTATTCCCTTTTTCCCTAACCTATCTTTATAAACATTGAGGCCACCTTTGTATAAACAGTTGGTACGGGTTTAACGAACTGAAAGAATGATTAAAAAGGGAACAGGGTTCTCCTTCGTATAAACTTCTGAAGACTGCACAAGGGGGAAAGTAATGTTGTTGTCTGATAATTATAATTTTCTGGATATAAGGTCTTTATAAAGTCAAGCAAAGTTCCAAGGAACTGTAGGCTGTAAAAGGGAAGCACAAAAGGCTCTCCTAACGTTGACTTCTTGGTTAAAGTTCCTTTCCCTCTTTGAACCCTCGGTTATTCGAAGCTTCTTCAACGACTTTTAAATTTCTAGGAAGAATTTAATTTTAGCTTATTCTAACCTTAAAAATGCTGTTTTTTCCAAATGGCTCAAGCCTTGGCTAAGTGAAAATACTACCGAATTATAAACCCAAATCACCAACTTATAGTAAAATGTTAGACTTCAGCGCTAGTTGCTATTCTTGTCTCCTACATACGTATTAGAGTTATCTCCAAATGACAGAAATCTTTTAGAGGTTTTCTTCTTATTTTAATTTTATCTTCAAACTTTTATCTTCAAGGGTAATTCAGACAGACAGTGGTAGCCTACCTCAATTACAAAGTAAAACACTTACTCGTCGTTAGTTCCAAAAAAGACTACCTTGTTTCCGTTTTCGAATCCCTATTTTAAGCTTTGTCTTATTTTGTCATTCTTGTCTCTCATTTGCCAGAGACCAGTTTTGATGTAATCCTAATAATAATTCTTTGGTCAAAAAGTTAGTTTCTGCTTTCTCTATTCAAAACCATGCTTTGTCATGTGATTATTGTCGCGTAATATTCTTGCCGTTGACCTCTCGAGTTTGAACCAGTCCGGTATTTGTATTTGCATTTTATGGACCTTGTTGGATCAAGGGTATTCTTATTCAAATCTAATGTTGGGTTTGTTTTCCTTACACAAAGAAAATTAATACTTCATTACTTTTATCATTACTCAAAAGTCATAGTTTGCTATTTTTACAATTTAGTCAGGTTATGATGGCTTTTTCACATTCTCACACCAGACAAAAACATTAAATTGAGTAGTGCTATGTACGGGAATAACACTATTACGGTTAAGGTAGGAAATGAGGTTAGCAACTGTATTGTATTAAATAAGGATTTGAGCAGGGTTGTGTTCTATCCCCCTTTATATAGATTATTTTGATGGACTTTGTCTTAAGGAGCAAAGAAAAAACAAAGGGAGACCACGGAATCAAACGGGGAGGAAAAATTTACCTGGACTTAGATTATACTAATGATTTAAGCATCCTAGATGAAAGTGTGAGCAAAATGAATGAACTTTTAGAGGTTTTGCGAGTTCAGGGTGCTAGAATAGGTTTGAAAATTAATGTTAAGAAGACTAAGTCACTAAGGCTAGGAATAAGTGAAGATGAAAAGGTGACGTTGGGTAATGAAAAGATTGATCAGGTGGACAGCTTCACTTACCTTTGTATTATTATTAGTAAAGATGGTGGGAGCAGTGAAAATATCAAAAGTAGCATAGCCAAGGCCCAGGGTATTTTTTCACAGTTAAAAAAATTTCGAAGAATAGGAAGATAAGTCTGCAAACCAAGATTAGAATATTAGAAGCTACAGTGGTGACAGTGGTCAAATATGCCTCTGAAGCATGAGCGCTCCAAAAATCGGATGAAGATTTGCTAGGTGTTTTCCAGAGAATTTGCTTAAGGATTGTTCTGGGTACCCAGCTGACTGACCGTATTTCAAACAATAGGCTATACGAAAAATGTGGTTCAATACTGCTCTCTAGGGCTATAATAAAAGAAAAGTTGAGATGGCTAGGGCACGTTGTGCAGATGAAGGATGACATATTGCCGAAGATTATTCTTTTCAGCTAACCGTCTAGGGCTAAACGGAAAGCACGTCGTCCTCGTCTGGGGTGGGAGGACGTCATAAAGAAAGTTTTAAAGGAAATGGGAACTTCATGGGTGGATGTAAAAAGGGAGGGTTTTGAATAGATTGGGATGGAGAAGGAGCGTGCATAGCTGTGTTGGCCTTAGGTGACTTGGTGCTGCGGTGAGTTGTTAGTAGTAGTAGTAGTTGAAATACAATATTCGTTTTGACCTTTCTACTTACTCTAGTTAACTTTCTCTTCTTCTGTAAAACTTCTGTTATTATATATTTTTATTTTTTTGTCAAAACTATTTTATCTGGTTATCAGAGTATCTATACAAACTAATAATTTACCTCTTTCACATCTCAAAATTCTATCTTTCAAAAATAATAAGTAATATGACATGCTCCAAAATTTTTTTGTATATATGCCATAACTGGAATGTGGTTTATTCAATGAAACGACCTTGCCTGTTTTACTAGACATTTTAACCATTAAATTGGAGTCTATTACGATAGCTCAAAATCACAAAGAAGAAAAGGACAGTGGTAATTTTAGTTTAGAATAATTTACGCTGTCCATGGGTTTGTTTTTAACAAACTGAGTGAAACATTAAGTTTATTTTTCCTTTCAGAGAGAAAGAGAGAGAGAGAGAAAGAGAGAGAGAGAGAAAGAGAAACAGAGAGAGAGAGAGAGTAAGAGAGGGAGAGAGAGAGAGAGAGAGAGAGAGAAAACCTCCAAATCTAGTTCTTTGATTGTTGCAAGAAACACTGATTGATTCTCAACCACGTCAAGTCCAATATCATCAAATTTTATTCCCTAAAGAGTGACCTCAAGTCCTCCCAGTGCGAATTCTGTTTGTTTCGTCATTAGAAATCCTTCGAGTCGTGCTCTTGTCTTAATGTACGTTTCTAAGTAAGCTTGTAATAGCCTGCAACGGGTCAATCCAAACTCTTGCTGCAATACACTGATTTGGGTGTAATAGGAACAGTGTCAAAACTACCTATCTTACTTATGTGAGACCGCAACTCGAAAACGCTGCGCCTTTTTGGAGCCCATTTGTCATGAATACCAGCTACTTGTGTGGTAAATTTGAAAATATTCAGAAAAGAGCAGCAGCAAACATAACTGAAAGTAGAGAAGTAGGTTTTGTCTAAACCCTGGTAAAATGGGAGAGTTGAATTCTTAAGAGATAGACGTGACCACTTAGTAATGTCTTTTTAGAAAGTGTTGCTCCCTTCACCTCAGCACCACCACATCTTACCACATGATGCTGCACTGAATGCCCGAACCAGGTCAAAGCTGAAATTGGAACCCGTAAAATTAAAGATAAATCAGCATCAAATTTCGCATTGGTTGAAGAAACCAATGACAAAGTTGAAGAAGAAATTATTGGCAAACTTGAAGAAGAAAATTACAAAGATTAAAGTGAATGATAAGATGAAGAAGATCAAGAAGAACAAGTAAAAATTAACAAGAAATATAATTACACAGACGAGAGCCGGAACAAGAAGAAGCAAATATTGGAATGAAGGAATCATAGAATATAGCTAATGATCCTGTGTCTTGGCCGAAGATAATGACTCAAAATATAAGATATAATTAGTTATAGAAGGAACCTATTTATCAGCACAGAAATATATTTTTTTAGAGAAAACAAACTGTGTATTTTGAGAAAACTGGTACTATCGTCTGTCAGGGTCTATTTATAAATACGAGTATATAACAATAAACTCGTATATAACTATAACCATATAAGCATATTATATAAGCATAAATATGTTAAAAAACATAAAAAGTACAAAACAAACAAACAGGAGTGACAAAACACCTCAGGGCCCTAGACCTTTTAGAACGAGGTACGTTGTAACTTAGAGAAAAAGCTTTTACCTTATTGAATAAATGTATGAAAATTATACTTCATCTAAATATAGAAACTAAATTTGTCATCATCTGCAGTGAACTTTTATTCTTCTTCACTAAGTTCGTCTTGGAACTTCGAATTGTTGCTGCACGAACTCCCCTTCCATGTAGCCTACGAGAGGCTAAGGTACACTCAAGTCCGCTTTTCTTACAGGTGCTCTTTTGACTATCCCAACCGTCAATATGACAAGAGCACTTGATAATTTTCAGCAGCTGACACGAAGCGGCAAAGAGATCTGTTTTACTGGCGCAAAAACTTCGTTATCCTGCAGTTTCCATCCCAAGCTTAAAGTGTCCACTGGGTTCCCGAGCCGGAATTGAACTTGACAGTTGCTTCATAGTGAGTGGTAAGTCGCTGCTGCCTGAGTCGGTGGCAACTCTTGTAGATGCACGAAAGTGGTGGTAGTGCTCACTTTTCTGTGAAAGATTTGCTTTCTGGCAGTGTCAAGGTTTGAAATATCAGGAAAAATGTATAGTACCAACCTCACTAATATCCTAAG